>NW_012106142.1:53179-98344 GCF_000951045.1 Mandrillus leucophaeus | reverse complement strand
CCAGGCTGGAGTGCAATGGCGCGATCTTGGCTCACTGCAACCTCTGCCTCCTGGGTTCAAGTGATTCTCCTGCCTCAGCCTCCTGAATAGCTGGGATTACAGGCATACGCCACCATGCCTGGCTAATTTTGTATTTTTAGTAAAGACGGGGTTTCTCCATGTTGGTCAGGCTGGTCTCAAACCCCTAACCTCAGGTGATCCACCTGCTTTGGCCTCCCAAAGTGCTGGGATTATAGGTGTGACCCACTGCGCCTGGTCTGAATTAAACTCTTTACTTTGTCTAAGGTTTGTCTTTTAACAGATGGTATCTGAAGTGAGATCCAAAGTAGAGCTTACAGAGACCTCCAGGAGCACTGAATGACCAAGAGATGTTACCTGCTAGGCCCATTGTGTCCACTGCTTTCGTTCAGCAACTGAGGGCCATGGTAAGTTCTCTCTTGGATTCCAAAGCTCCACAGATTTGTGTTGTGAGTTCTCTGAGTTTGTTAGAGCAAATTTCTGATGCAAACTGGGTTTGGAACTGATGACAGAAACTGGGCTGGGTCCAGGATCAGAATGGATCCAATAACTAACTGACTTGGATCCATTTAGAGGCCTTAGATATCTGACTGGGTCAGAAACTGGTAGTAAATGGCAATATTGCAGGGGTGGCAAACTTAGGCTTTGGAAATTTGCAGGTATTTTTGTGTTCTCCCTGCTTTGTTTCTTTTTTTGTGCGTACTTTGGTAGGGAAAAATCATTGGCTAAGTTGATCAAGGGGATATGAGAGCCCAAGCCAAGATTTGAGGTAAAAATGAGATCCTTAGTTTCAAAAGAATTAACTACTCCACTGTCCAGCTATGCCAACATTTACATGTGGAAGTGTTACTGGAAAGGGGTCCTGATACAGACCCCAAGAAAGGGTGCTTGCCTCTTGCATAAGAACGAACTCAGGGCATGTCCACAGAGTAAAGTGAAAGTAAGTTTATTAAGAAAGTAAAGGAGTAACTGAATGGCTACTTCATAGACAGAACAGCCCCAATGGCTGCTGGTTGGCTATTTTTATGGTTTTTTCTTGATTATATGCTAACCAATGGGTATTCATGTGTTTTCCAAGAAAGGGGTGGGACATCTCTGGAGCTGCAGGCTCCTCCCTGTTTTAGACTATATAAGGTAACTTCCAGATGTTGTTACTGCATTTGTAAACTATAATGGTGCCAGTGGGAGTGTCTTTTAGCATACTAATGTATTATAATTAGCATATAATGAGCAGTGAGGGTGACCAGAAGTCATTCTCATCATCATCTTGGTTCTGGCAGGTTTTGTCTGGCTTCTTTACTGCATCCCATTTCATCAGTAGGGTCTTTGTGACCTGTATCTTGTGCCAACCTCCTAGCTCAGCCTGTAACTAAAAATGCCTAGCTTCCTGGGGATACAGCTCGGCAGGTCTTGATAGTGGCAGGAGGCATTCAAATACCTAGGCAGATTGGGGCAGGTCCCCAGTGATACCCCACCTCCAGGCCAAAACAGTTTAAAGCCTGAAAGCCAAGCTACAAGTCACATCCAGGGACCAGACTGACAGCCTGTCTTCCCATTTGGCACACTTTCCTCTAATTAATCCCCATCCTTCCCCTGTTTTACATATACCTATCATTCCCTAATTGGTGTTTTATACTGTCATGCCCATGTTTAGTTGTGCCTTTGTTTTAACCTTTTTTGCATACTCACAAACCAATCGGCACACACTCGCCAACTCTGAGCCCATAAAAGCCCCAGACTCAGCCGCACTGGGGGAGAAACCACCCAACCGTGGGTGGCTGACCCCAGCACATCCCCTCTCCACTGAGAGCTGTTTCCTTGCTCAATAAAATTCTTTTCTGCTTTCCTCACTCTTCAATTGTCAGCATATACTCGTTCTTCTTGGACGTGGGACAAGAACTCAGGAACTGCCAAAGGTGGGTATAGGCTATAACAAAGGTGGGCTCAGGCACACCTGAAACAGCCATGGGCTGAGCTGGTACGCAAGCCAGGCACGACCTGGGCAGGCTGAGTGGGCAGGCCTCCTCCTGCAGGAGGCAGTATGGCCAAGCTAGGCCCGGGCAGGGGCATTGCTGGCCAGAGGTCCCCGACTTGCAAAGTGACTGGGAAAAATCCTCTTTCAGTCTCAGCCTCATTTTAATCAGCCCCTATTCAAGATGGAGTTGCTCTGGTTCAAATGCCTCTGACATAAGTATTATAGTAGGCCCTGGAAACAGTAATTGCTTTAGAAATGGCAAAATCTTACTAAAAGTCATTTAAAATTACAATGGAATGTTACAAATGTACAACACTGAACTCGAAGAAATGCATTTGAAAATGAGGGCTTCCAAATTAGTCTCATCTAGGGATGCCTATTGATATGCAGACGCATCTAAAAAGATTTCAATATTTTTAACGTTTTAAAGACTCTTCAAAAAAGGCAAATAAAATGCTTTATCCTAGATAAAGTATTTATAAAAGGTAGGCCTTAGGGTAAAGTGAGCTTGCTTCTTTTTCAGATCTATACATGCAGAGACCAGGCATGGAGAATTCTTCCTTTGCCCTATTCCTGAACGGGCACCACCCTAAACTCAGTAATTACAGCTAAGTTAAAGAGACTACCTTTAGAACTCAAATACACTTTTATCTCATCTAACTGGCAATCTTCAAATCCTTTTGTAAAATACATTTACATCTATAAAGGAAATCTTCATTTGTAAGGGGATCTCTGTCTCTGAACCTAAACTACTAGGAACTTTAATTATGGGAAAGACAATGGATTAATGTTTACCTAACAAACTTTGCCTTTGTTTAAATCTAAGTTCTGTGCTTTGAGATGTAAACTTTTACCTTGTTTTGCCTGTGTCTTCTCTTTAAAACTGCAAATTTAGAGTTGCCTCCCTAACAATTGTTTTAAGCATAATAGAGGTAATCAAAAGATTGATAGTGGGAAGAAATTTTGAAAAGTGGCAAACGAAGAATCTTACAAATCTGTAAGATCTGCTTCTGCCTATGTTTCTGTTATGTCTATATGTGTTAGGCACATGTGATTATATGTGGTAAATGTAGCTAGTTTTTAAATTGTTGCTAAAACAGGAATGGATGTGTACACCAATCCCCCAAGTCATGAGTTTACCTATATAACAAACCTTCACATATATCCCTGAACCTAAAATAAAGGTTAAGGTATTTTTAAAAATAGGAATGGTTTCAAAATTATCAGTTAAACGTAATTTTATACTTGTTTGATTTGACTGTAATCTTGCATTTCTAGTTTTGAGCCTCTGAATTGAGGGTTCTGCATAGGTAGCCATGGTGAAGTCTGGAAACATGTTCTCATGCCTCACCCAGCAGCTATAAGTCAGAGTCAAGCCCTTTGTGGCCCCTTCTTCCTGCCTGACCTTTGGCCCCAGCTATTCTGAGAGGGGTTGGATCCCCCAGGGCATCAGCCTCACAGCTCTGTCTTCTGTCCTGAGCTCTCCTTCTGTTATATAAATTCAGGACTCAGAGAAGCCCTGCCCTTCATGGCCATTTTGGATGCTGGGTGGCTACCTGTGACTCAGGAGGACTTGGAAAAAACATTAGGGAGGGTATCTGTGTCCTACTTTCAAAATGGTTTTCAGTAATTTTAAATCTTTAAGTGATGTTATGTTAAATCATAATCATAAAATTGGAGTCAGTTGTAAGTTAAAATATTAAAACATTAATTATTAAACCTAAGTTTATATAGTTTGGCATCTTATTTTTGTATGGTATAGAGAAGCTAAATATATTTAATCTGTTAATAAAATATGGGAAGACACATCTTTCTAAAAAATTATAGAGTAATTTAATAATTTTTATCTACAAATACTGATACAAAACAGTTCAAAATTACTTCCTAGGGATTTCACTAAAAACTAGGGTTAAAGAGTTCATGTAGTTAATATATGTAATTAAAAAGACTAGATGTAAGAAAAACAATTGTGTATAGTATATAAAAGCAAGATATGCTTTTGATGATGGAAGTTATAAAGGCATAAAATGTATGTTTGTTAGAAAATTTTTGTCTAGATGAAGTTACTAGAGTTGTCTAGTTTGAAGTCTGTCCAGTTTGAAGTTAGTTAAAGGTTACTTAAATTACTTAAAGGTTGTTTCAAACTGAAGGAATAAAAGGAATGTAGATAAAATTAAAATATAAAAGATTGAAAAAAATTTTAATTGTACGACATTATAAAAGGGTTATGGGATTCTGGTGCAGTCAAAAGCTGACTGAGATTGAATGAGTCTGTTTATAAGGTTCTATTAAAATTAGCTTTATTGATAATACACTAATACAAAAGTAAAATTTGGTTTTCTCTTTTGAACAAAAATTTCTTATAGTGTTATTAGTGATAGCAAGATATTTTTGTTTACCTTTTGAGTAAACGGCAAAAAATAAAAAAGAGGAGAGAGACAGATTCTGCCTCAAGCTGTCTTTCTCAGGTCTTTAGATTGTTTGGAAAACTGAGTCTCCCCTATCACAGTGTAAATGTTTTTGCTTCTTAAAATCTTTTCATTATCACTTTACCTAAATAAATGACTACTATTTTATGATGACCTGTGACCCTATTTTGATCAAGTGTTTTAAACCTTTTATATTTGACAGGCTTCCCAAAATCAAGTCTCTTTTGACCTCGAATTTTGGAATACTACAGAGAGCCCCTGAAGCCTCCATAAGAGAGCTAACGGGATTGATATGTTAAATCATATGGGAAGCACTGCCAAATAATAAATGATGTTTAACCTTCTTTAAGGTGTATTTTAGTGAATATGTTGTTAACATATG
Organism: Mandrillus leucophaeus; assembly: GCF_000951045.1. NCBI lineage: Eukaryota > Metazoa > Chordata > Mammalia > Primates > Cercopithecidae > Mandrillus > Mandrillus leucophaeus. The sequence goes on along the minus strand of NW_012106142.1, from coordinate 93,540 downwards.
TTGTAAAACTATATGAGATTCCTAAAATTCTGATATGTGTGGAAGGCCTGTGTACCTAATAATAGAACCTCCTGTACCTTCTGCTGCTAAACTCTGATAAAACTAAATGCTGGAATGCTTTAATGCATATGTCAAAATGTATTTTCACCAGGTAAAGATGGCTTTTCATGGTGCACTGACTGAGAACAATCAATCCCTTCACAATCTAGAACCTGGAGATTGGGTCTTCTGAGAATGTCATCAGAGAAAGACTGCCCTTGCTACTCACACTGTAGCAAAACTTCAGGACCTTGAACCTTGGGTTTATAATCTCACAGCTCAGAAGGGCCCATCCAGACTCTTGGAATTGTATGTCCGTTGGAGACCTTAAGGTGAAGCTAACCAGGGAAGCTTCTCCCCAGAAGCAGACGGCATCCCAGACATGAACAGCTTCTTCTGAAGGTCATGAATCAAAACTTCTCTAGAGCCAGCATGAGAGATCATGTCTATAATTCCAGCACTTTGGGAGGCCGACGCAGGAGTACCGTTTGAGGCCAAGAGACCAGCCTGGGTAACAAAATGAGACCCTCATCTCTACAAATAATAATAATAATTAACCAGGCATGGTGTGCCTGCAGTCCCAGTGACTTGGAAGACTGAGGCAGGAGGATCACTTGAGCCCAGGAGGTCAAGGCAGCAGTGAGCCAAGACAGTGTCATTGCACTCCAGTCTGGGTGACAGAGCAAGACCCTATCTCAAAAAAAAAAAGAAAAGAAAAGAAAAAAGAAAAGAAGCACATATACATATATGAGAAAAAAGGTTTTAAAAATGTAAGAACAAAAGACTTCTCTGCTATCATGAGAATTCTTATCTCTCAATTTTTTCCTTGCTTAGCCTCTATGAATAGACCTGAAAAAGGGGTCTCGTGTGTGTACTCGTGGATTATACTTTTATTTGTGGAGGATTTCGCAGCCAGTCGGATACATGGACAATCTTATGCCTTGATAGATGGGAGATGAAGGGCCACTGTGGCTAAGAAACTTTAATGGTACCTTTGTTGCTTCAAAATCAGTCAGAACACTGGTCCACTCCCCTTAAACCACATCACAGGTTAAAGAGAACATTGCCAGGAGGCCTTCACTCTCCTGGAGAGGCATCACATGTTAGGTCTCTTTCTTCATGGTTTGGAGTAAATGAAGCAATGATTTGAAATTTACCTCTCATCATAGTCTCTATAACAGATTCTACTGTAAAGTCTATAGTTTTACATTCTCTTGCTAAAGTTGTGCTAAATAACAGAATTATCCTAGACTACTTACTGGCTAAACAGAGGTGTCTGTACAATTGCTGATACTTCTAGTTGCACATGGAGGAATACGTTGGGTATTATAGAGATTCAGTTGTAAGGAATTGAACAGGCTGCTTTTTGTTTTTGTTTATTAATGAGCAAACTCCTTATCTAGCTCATTCTTTGACCTATTTTATTTTAGTTGGTTTGGTTCACGGGGACCCTGGCTAAGAAGCATACTCCAAACTCGTGGTATTATCCTCCAGACAGTCATAATAGTAGTCCCCCTGGTGCACTGTATTCTCTTACAAGTTTTAAATGTTTGCATGTAGCCATCTCTAGAATGTTAAATGGTGTCTCTTCAACTGGAAAAAGAAAAACAAAGAAATGCGCGACCATGAGGACACTGTAACTTATGAATGATGTGCTGAGACCGCAAACCCAAAATGATGATAAATGAGAGTGGCACTAAAGCCTTCAGTTTTGGTTATACTCTCACCTAAGGGACAATGTGAGCAACAGGGGAGAATCTTTAAACAAAAGATGGAGGGCCATTGTTTTGGACTGAGCTTGTGCACTGGGCCCCAGTAGACAAAACCAAACCAAAATGGACTCATGCTAAATGCAACATAATCTAACTGGAACTTTAAGGAAGCAAGTAGGTCCAAAACAGACCAGGTTTTGTTTATCTCCTATAAAAAGTGATGTGATGAGCAGAACATATTGTCAAAGATAAGTGTAACAGAGACGGATGGCTGTCAATAATGTTAAATACCCATGATTTGTAGCTGGGCACCTGGCTGTCTGCCATTATGTTTATGGCTAAGTTCCAACTACTGGGATACAGGCAATTCCCAGGATGTGTGCTTAAAGGGAAGGCATATACTGTTTTTCCTTCCTTGTTTCATCCTGCTTCTCAGGGCATGCATGTAGTGGCAAGCTATTTTGGACCACATGAGTGAGGAACCTGGGTCCCAGATGTCCTTACAGAGTGAAGCCACCAGATTGTCCCTGAGCTGTTATAAGAGAGAAAAATAAATTACGTTATTTATGCTACTGTTATTTCCAGTCTCTTCATGGTCAAACTTACAGCCTAACAGGGAAAACAGACACATATTAATTCATTCTAACCTAGAGAACTGGTTATTTTATCAGGAACAAAGCAATATGGAAGAGGAACAGGATGCTTCCAAATAAAAATCAAAGAAAATATCTTTCTAGTTGGCTTTAAATACTTTTCATGGTGAAAGTTCCATATTTCTATAAATTCCAGATTGATCTAGAGAAAAGGGAAGCAAGCACACATACACACATACATCTTTTTATATCAATCTGTTCACACACAGTATCTCTAAGTCCATGGGTAGAATACTGAGCTATGGGATTACCAAAATCTGTTTCAAAATCATAGATTCTGAATTGTTACCATTAAAAATGACAAACAAATCTGAGGACCTAAACAAGTAAATAAAATAAAGTACTTTTTTCAGCTAGACATGGTAGATCGTGGCTGTAATCTCAGCACTTTGGGAGGCTGATGCGAGAGGATCACTTGAACCCAGGAGTTCAAGAACAGCCTGGGCAACATAGTGAGACTGTCTCTCTAAATAAACAAATAAATACTTTTTAAAAAATAAATAAGTACTTTTTTCTAAAATGGAGTACTGGATTCAACTCTCAGCCTTCTCCCCAACACACACACACACACACACACACGCATGTGTGCACTTAAACACACACATATAAAAAATAATATTTAAACAGATTGTAAAATTGCTTAGAACAGTCTATCGGGGCTTGGTATTCTGTTTTAGACAACTGTGGCTCTTTTAGGGTATATCCCAGTGGTCCCTGTACCACCTGGATCCATTCTTTGGCTTTACTGCAGTCTGAATATCAGGCCAGATGGTCAAGTAGCAACTCAGCAAGACCCTCCTGCTACCCTAATAAAATTTCACAGTAGGAACATATACAGGGTTTTAAAGGACCCATATGGACAGCATTCTAGCTGTTATAACTCTTTCTGGGTGTGTGTATCACTTATTTTTTTTTGGGGGGGGGGCATGGGAAAGCAAGGGAATCTGATGTCTTTTTATTATTTATTTCTTTATTTTTGAGATAGGGTCTTACTCTGTTGCCAAGGCTAGAGTGCAGTGGTGTGATCATAGCTCACTGCAGCTTCAAACTCCCAGGCTCAAGCAGTCCTCCTACCCCAGGCTCACAAGTAGCTGGGACTACAGGCACATGCCACCATACCCAGTTAAGTTTTTATTTTGTGTAGAAATGAGATCTTGCTATGTTGTCCAGGCTGGTCTCGAACTCAGTGCAAGTGATCCTCCTGCCTCGGCCTACCAAAGTGCTGAGACTACAGGCATGAGCCACTGTACCTGGGTGTCTTTTTAATTTTTAATGTCAGAATCCAGTTTTAAAAGCCTCTCAAGACCTGACTTTACTTATTTTCTTCTCTTACCTCAATCCTTACCTTTCCCCACTTACTCTCAAGTAAAGCCAGCCAGGAATTACAAAATACTAGAAAGATTATAATGATCTATTTTGCTCTTTTTTATTTCTTTAAGTTCATCTCCTCCTTGAAAAGTATATCATCTTCGGAGTGAAACCTAAAATCCCACAGGTATGATTTGAATGTTCCTTCCAAAACGCATGTTTAAATTGCCATTGTGATGGCATTAAGGGGTGGGATCTTTAAGAAGTGATCAGGTCAAAAGGGCTGAGCCCTCGTGAGTGGGCTAATGCCATTATCGAGAGAGTTCCTGATCAAAAGGATGAGTTCCGCCCCGTCTGTCTTGCTCAATGTGCTTTCTTGCCCACCTGCCTTCTACCATGGGATGACGCAGCAGAAGGCCCTCATCAGATGCAGGCCCCTTGACCTTGAACTTCCCAGCCACCAGAACTGTAAGAAATAAATTTCTTTTCTTTTCAAGGTATCCAGTCCGTGGGTATTCTGTTATAGCAGCACAAGATGGACTGAGATACCCACCAACTTGGAATGGAAAAACAGGACAGTCTAATGGATCTCTGTGTCTGCTACTAAAGAAACTCATTCAGCAAAGGTAGGCAGATGAAACATCATATCCCAATAAGAGAGAATTTTTAATCACAAGAAAAGGAATTTTTAAAATAAGTGAACAAAGCAACCGACAAAAAGGGCAAAGAGCTACAGCCTAGAGTAAAAACCAGAGAAGCCCAGGTAGTCAAGGACCCCAAATCCAAGGATTTGATTGTCATGTGGGAACTCTTAAGGAGAAAGGACATACTAGCTCAGCAATCTGGCCACTCTGTGGCAATGGACCAACCAGGCTGTTCCTTGCTCAAGGAGATTGTGTGGGATCATGTAGGCTGTTCCCTGCATGAGGATGCCAGCCAAGAATGCTGGAGGCAGGTAGAATCCGGCTTGCCCGCCACTCACCAAGTGCGAGCTACAGGCCCCAGCACAGGGCTGTGTCCATCTGAAAGAAGGGCAGTCTTTTTTGAATATGCACAAGGCTTCAAGTCATGGGCCCAGGGGGCTGCATCTGTCTACAGAGGACACATTTCTCTCATTCTCAAAGAGCAGTTTTGTCCCAGGGATTAGAAGGCCAGTGGCCTCGTATGGAGGCAGGTATTAGATGAATTCAGCAAAGAAAAGGAGGATTGGAGGTACTAGCTATGTGCCTGTTCTTGGTGATAGGTTACTTCTGGTCAGGAGGTAAGGTTAAGGTGGGCAGAGCCAGCTTCATGGGCATGCAATCTATGCAGTCCCAAAGTGCTTGTTTTCATGCTGTGCTGTCATTAAGTTCTTAGTTTTTGAACAAATGGCTCCACATTTTCATTTTACACTGGACCCTGCAAATTATGTAGCCTTCCCTGAAGGTGAGGATGCCAGAGTAAAGTGCTGAGGAGTTAGAAACTACTCAATGCTGTAGCCTCTGGGAGCACAGTTCAATATGCAATTCTGGACAGCGGAATGAAGGAAGGAAGGAACCTCAAGAAGTTACTGCCCAGACCTGCCTGTAAACTATGGACTGATGATGGCAGAGTACCCAGGGTCCATCATGAAAAGAGGAACACTGAAGTCATACTGCCAGGGTCAGAAGCTTTGGTTCTGATGGTTAATTCTGTAATCCTACTGGTCCTCTTACAAGTATGAGTATATTGTGAGGAGTCACTCAGACAATTACTTTCCAGATACAAAATGGCACAAGTGCTCCAGGTGGTTGGTGCTGGTCCTGTTCATACCTGGCCAGCCCCTTGCTGATTATAGCTGGCTGCCAGTGCAAAAGAGCAGGAGAAAGAAACAAAGAGAAATTTCTTTACTTGCTGGCTGGATCACAGACATGTCTACTGTCTTCTTTAATAATGTGAAGTTTTAGAATTTGGTTGACATACTTGACTGCCTTCTTCTTTCCCTCTTTTTACTTTGCAGTATTTCTGTCCTAATTCTTATTGCAATATGCCTTACCAAAGCTGATTTTTCTGTAGGAATCATTCAGCAAATTTCATTAATATTGTACATATCCCCCCAACTACTTCAGCAATTAGACAAACTGATTAGGGTGAAGCAAACTCTCATGGTGAAAATAAAATCTCCTTAAATTTCAAATTGATATCATAAGTTAGTCTTAAGATTTAGCCTACTATTATTGCTAGGTGATAGAATCAGGTGATTTTTATTATAATGTTTATATACCTATTTCTTTTCAAAATGTTTTATAGTTTGATCATAAAATGCTTTTATTAGAAAAAATAAAAGTTATTTCAGAAGGTTTAATCTGAGTAAAAACTATTTCTATATACTTTAGAAACATCTTTTTCTGTGTAAGCTGCTGATACACTAATTAGAATTTTTAAAAACCTATTCATTAAAGTTTGTCCCTCAAAGACTTCTACTCGACAATACTTTGTTAGCCTACCTCAAATTGTTGTTATCTTTTATCTTTGGAAAGCTTAAGAATGTTGCTGAGGCTGGGTGTAGTGGCTTACACCTGTAATCCCAGCACTTTGGGAGGCCTAGGTAGGCAGATCACCTGAGGTGAGGAGTTCGAGACCAGCCTGGCCAACATGACAAAATTCCATCTGTATTAAAAATAGAAAAATTAGTCGGGTGTGATGGCAGGCTCCTGTAGTCCCAGCTACTTGGGAGGCTGAGGCAGGAGAATCGCTTGAACCTGGGAGGTGGAGGTTGCCAGTGAGCCAGGATTGTACCACTGTACTCCAGCCTGGGTGACAGAGCGAGACTCTGTCTAAAAGAGAAGGATGTCACTTGAAAAACAGGAAAAAGGAAACAAGTAAAAATCATTCATAGTCAATTTTTAAAAAACATATAAAATAAAAAATGAAATATCTTCCACCCCAGTTTTCCTACACATAAACAGCTTTAGCTACAAAGGCACTTTTTGTAAATAAAAGGAGAATTGTAATTTCCACTTAATCACATAAAAACATATCATGCACATGTGTACTAAGCAGTACATACACAGGTACCACATACTTTTTAATGGCCATCTGTATCTTGATTTATTTAGTGAGTTTTCCTAATGCTGAACAATAACTTGCCTCCAACTTCCTACTATTGCAAATATGGCTTCAATAAACAACCTTGTACATGTGTTTTAATATATGATCTTACTTCTGCAAAGTTCTTAAGAGTGGTATTCCTCAATTACGAGACTAGAAATGTTGAATCTTAATACATGCTATTGAATCAGCCTCTCAATAGGGTCAATGAATTACACTCTCATAGTGCATGAGTATCCACTTACCCAAATCCTTCATTGCACTTAACAATATCAATTTTCAAAATTGTTTCTATGAACTTGAAAAACAGTTTTCAAAACTGTTTCCATGGACTTGAAAAACTGTTTTCATTTACAGGCCCCGAGCATCTTTTCATGTATTTCTTTGGCTATCTGTGAAACTTCTGTAAATGCATTTCATACCCACCATCTATTTTCCCATTGACTGTCTTTCTCTTGTTGTTCCCTCTTACATGCTCACTGCTCAGTCCTCCCATCAATGCGAGTGGAAATCACTCCACAATGCCCAGTGCCAAGTTTGCCCTTAGTTTAAGGGGAGAGCAACATCTAAAGACATGCCAGTTTTATCAATTAATTTAAGCTTTTACTGTTTTCATGCCCTAGAATGCAGGAACAAAAGACATCTATCAGCAAGTCTAAAGCTCTAACAGTGCTCCGCAAAGTTCAATTATAAAGAGAGACGGTTTATTTTAGAAAGCATCACATCACCGCATATGGAGCCATTAAGTTATTTTCTTCACTTGAATATTTTCATGTGTACACATAGCAGTAAAATCACAGCACACCTCAGCACACTCTGAGGAGCCTTAAAGAGACAGAGCCAAAGACGCTCATAAGAAATTTTAAAAGTAATTAATTCTCTCATTAGTCCATATAAAAATACCTGGATGTTAAGAAAAGCTGAAATAAAATGCATCAAAAAATAACAAGAGTTTGGTTTGAATGGTGAGTTTTAGAAATGAGTATTTTTTTGTCTTTTTCTTTAAACTCCCTAAATGATATTTTAATTTCATTTTTTAAAAGTAAATTTAAATTCTGAAATTAGGCGTGATGATTGCACAACTGTGTGAATATACTGGAACACATGGAATTGCATACTTTTAAAAGATGAATTTTACGGTATGTGCATTGTTTCAATAAAGCTGTTTCACTTTTGAAAGTGAATTTTAAAATTTAAAATACTACACTGTGCAGGCAGAGGGTGTAGGGGAACTCTCTATGCTTTCTACCTAATTTTGCTGTTAGCCTAAAACTGCTCTAAAAAATAAAGTCTATTAAAAAATACTACAGTGTATTCTTTGTTAATTTCTCAGTAGTTTTATATTAGAACTTCTGGAAGGTAGTAGAATATATAAAAGCTATAGCAGGACAAGCCTCTTTCCAATTTCTTGTTCTTGGCAATATCTGATGAGCATACAGTTGAAAGTGGCTTCTTAAAGCATCAGTGAAATGAGTGTTGCATATTTAAAAACTTCTGGGTGACTCATATCCTATGGCAACTTATAGAGCCTCTGTGTAGAGTGATCAATGCTCGCATTATGCTTATTAGAACTAACTATTAATACTGAGAGAGAAAGTATAGTTACAGATGTTCATTCTTTTTCTTTCTAATCTGACTCAGGTTCTGGGTTCCCAAATGATGATTAGTGAAGATTTCATTGTGTTGAACTGTTTCATATAAAAAAATGAGGTTCTAGTTTAATTAGCCACAGAGGATAAATTAATTCCATTTATCAACAGCATAGTGTAATGAATGAGAGCTCTCTGGGGACTGGCTATTCTATTAGAACTTTCTATTTGAATGCTAAGTCACAAAGAAAGGGAGAACTTACAACAAATATTGTATCTGGGATGCTCAAAGAGAAGCCAGTGTGATCACCAACATAAAGGTGAAACTGTTTTGCTATAATGAATTTGGTAAAAAATAATAAGACTTCTGAATGTTTGAAGTTTCTACTTTTCGAAAAGAAATATAAAAACGAAATCCATTTTTATTCCCAAAATAAATGGGAACAAAAGAATATTTCTATGTTATCGTCTAGTCTATGGATAGAGACACTATTCCAAGCTTGGGATCCTAAAAAGTCAGAAGTTTAACTTGCAGTGATGTGAAATCTGCCGTTGGAAGCTCAAAGAAGAGAAAATGTCTTTCTGGAAGGGAACTTGACAAGTTCTTAGGAAGTGAGATATAAAGCACACCAATATTGGTTAGATTTCAAACTAAAGGCATAAAGAAATATTAGGTTCTCTCTCTTTTTTTTCTTTTTTTTTTGAGATGGAGTTTCGCTCTGTTGCCCAGGCTGGAGTGCAGTGGCACGATCTTGGCTCACTGCAGCCTCTGACTGCCAGGTTCAAGCAATTCTCCTGCCTCAGCCTCCCGAGTAGCTGGGATTACAGGCGCGTGCCATAACATCCAGCTAATTTTTGTATTTTTAGTAGAGATGGGGTTTCACCATGTTGGTCAGGCTGGTCTCAAACTCCTGACTTTGTGATTCACCCGCCTCGGCCTCCCAAAGTGCTGGGATTACAGGCGTGAGCCACTGCGCCCGGGCAGGTTCTCTTTAAGCCTGTTACTCACCCCCAAATTAACTTGCCGATAAAAGCATGAGAAAGATGCTATTAGAGTGAAAATATCTATATAACCAAACATTTGGAAAAAAAAAAAAAAAAAAAAAGCTAGTGGCCTGCTTTATAGAATATTTGCCACAACATTTCAGCACTTCTACTTTCAGTTTGCTACTCTGATAGTATTCTTGTGGGCAACATCTCATTTAAGTGGCTTTTCTTCCCCTGATCATCCTTCCACGACAGTGTAACTCAGGAGGAACACCTGTGACACACATGTATCAGGCAAGCCCACTCCTAAAGAACTCGTGGGCTTGCCTACTATATATGCATCAAGCTGTCAGGGTTGACTGCACCCAACATGACACTCCATTCCAGAGGAGGTGAAAAGGAGCCCACCAAAACATAAACAAAAACCCAGTAGCTGGTTAAAAAAAAGTAAGGAAGTAAATAATGAATGAAAAACAGGAAACTGACTACTGAACACTAAATAATCTATGGCTCCTCAGATTTTATGAAATCTGAATCATGAGTCACCAAAACAAAAACTAGTCCCCTAACGTTAATACTTTGGTCTTATTTTAAAATATATTATTTCTTCTACACCATTTATTTTCCCCTTCAACTTTAAGAGCACAAATTTTTATTGTCTTTTTTTTACTTTCAGTCGGCATGAGAAGGGACACATTTTCTCTTTTCATTTTACAGACAATAAAGGGACACAGCCATGACTCTAAGAAAAACGGTACTTGTGAAATAACATAGAGCAAAGTACCTGGCACACAGTAGATAATCAAACTCTCATGTATAGAGAATAAGAGCTCTTCTCTGGAAGGTTTTATGCTTCCACTTCTTCACAGGTACTAAGTAGTCCAGTGCATACTTTCTAATTGTTTTGTTTCCTCCTATTAATATTTCCACACTAAACACGAGCCTCCGCCCTACTCCAGGACCAGATGGGTAGAATATCTTGCTGTACTATACAAGAGTAGGAATGAGACTATTACGGGTCTGCTTCTTCACTGAATAATGCTAGAGTCAACTTCTAATGTCAAAGACCTATGATAACACAAATTCCCTCAGGACAAAGTGTCCCTCCCTCTCTTCTTTTTGAAGTTCATGGTCAATGGACTGCACATTTTCTTATATTTCAAAGAAATGATAGCTTAAGATGTATAGTGGATATACTGCTATTTTATATGTATGTTTTTGATTCCCAAAAATGGAATCTGGTTTATTTGGGATGTAAATAAGAGATCAACTCCTTTACGCTCCTAAATACCAACAAGTAACTGTGGAACTGTGCAGATGAATCACACAGCAAAGTAAATTAGTGATTTCTAATGAGGAAAGATAAGAAATAATATAGTCGAAGAAGTCATAGAATCAAGAAAAATAAAATACATTTCTTAAATTAAAAAAAAAGTCACCCAGCCGGGCGCGGTGGCTCACGCCTGTAATCCCAGCACTTTGCGAGGCTGCTGCAGGCGGATCATAAGGTCAGGAGATCAAGACCATTCTGGCTAACACGGTGAAACCTCATCTCTACTAAAAATACAAAAAACTAGCCGGGCGAGGTAGCGGGCGCCTGTACTCCCAGCTGCTGGGGAGGCTGAGGCAGGAGAATGGCGTAAACCTGGAAGGCGGAGCTTACAGTGAGCGCAGATCGCGCCCCTGCACTCCAGCCTGGGCGACAGAGCGAGACTCCGTCTCAAACACACACACACACAAAAAGAAATCACCTTACACAACAAGGAAATAGGTCTAATAGACGTTGTAGCCTCCCTAGAGATGTGGTAAAAGCCTCATTGTCTGAGTCACAGAAAATTATGCTGGGCCAGGCTTTCACAAACACACTGTAAAGTCATATATTGGCCAGAGGAAGTGTGTTGGTGATGTGGGGGAAAGAGGGAGGGAAGAAAGAGAAGTTTAGTGTTAGCATGTTGCAGAATGTCTAGCTCTCCTGTTCCTAACTTTGATTTCTACTTTACTAAAGAGAAAAGTGTGTAACATCTAAGTAAGCTATTTTCAGCCTACTATTTTTTTAAAGGGAGAGACACTCTGCTCTAAATTAACTAAAACAAGGCAAAAAATACCCCACAGAGGAAATTAACTGGCAAGAATGATTTAGCTACATTTATTTTTTTTGTCTCTGCCAAGAAAGTGTGATAAATCCAATCATCGACAGTTTCCCTGTAAGTTATTGGAAGGAATTTTGCAAGAAAAAAATAAAATGGGAATATAAAATCAAAATGTTCCGATCACTACTAAAAAAACAGATATATTTTAGGACTCTTTCAATGTAATATATTCTGATAATATTTATTTATCTGGTATTATTGAAGGATGATGCTAACTAAATCCCCTATCCCTATCAGTATCAACATTTTTGAAAATTAAAGCATTTTGGATGGAAATTTTTCTATAGTAGATTATATACTGAATGGAATACTGGATGTTTCAGGGCCATTGCTATTAAGCTTTGATGCAATAAAATGATGTCTTGAGGAGAAACTGAAATATACAAGTCTGTCCCTCTCAATGGCCCTCTATTTTAAAGTATTTTGGTGCCTATTTTAAAGTAAGTTTTCTGCCTCTTCCTTTCACATTTCAAGTGTCTTATTAGTTTGGTGAGTCTGATTTTCATAATTGCTTCTCCTTTCTAATTTATTGCTTCTTGTGCTTATGAGATAGAAAATTAGATAATCAAGCATGGTAGAATTATATGTAAAGACAGAGTCACTAGATGCTGAACAAGAGCCTAAAAGGAGTTCAGTGCAGAGGACGGATGGCATCTGTTTAAGTTGCTTAGCTTCTGTTTTTGCTTATATCTGGGAGCTTTGATGTGTCCTAGACAGATGAGGTTATTGTACAATTTATCTATTGGTAAATCCAGGTATTTTTGTACACTAAAAAGAATATAGAATAGAGGGCTTCTGTCTCATTAATTTGCAACTCAGAGTCACTGCTTTGTACCATACCTGAAATATCAGCACTCACAGCCTCATTACGGACATTCTTTGTAAGTTTAATTTCCTCCATGGCCATGACTTTGTTAAACGTCACTGAAATAAAAAGTACAGCATGCAAATCTATGAGCACAGAGCTTATGAAATTGGCAGGGGGAATTCTGTCCTGTGTCCTCCATTTCTGTGAAAGAAAGTACATTACCTTTCATCATGTTCATCACATAATATGCAAAAAAAATGGAAGAGATGGAGGAAAGACAGTGATACCTGTAATAAAACACTGACATTATTATTGCTTTTCACACTCTCTAAAAACTGTACATTCACTGAATTACAGTCTCCATCAAATTCCTGACCCTTATCCTGATGGAGAAATTTATTGTATTCCTCCTACCTGAAAAAGAAAGGTAGGGTTATTTCAGGGACACTTTCCTTTTTAGTATTAACAGAGGCAATGTTTATACTGAATGAAACTACTTAATCCCTAAACTATGCGTAAGAAAAATATATCTTGCCAAATTTACAACCCTCTCACATTGCATCTATTCTATTTCAAAATGATCTCTAATACTCAAATATTTGTATTCTGTTATTACAGTATAATTTCTCATCATATTCTTAGGATAAGAGAACAGGTTGATAAAACAGGATAATAATAATGTTTTCTATTTTTCCTTCATTATTTTCCCAATAACTCAAAAGTTTTGACAGACACTTATTCTTATAGAAGATGTTTATTAGGAAAATATATCCTGGATTCACGACCAAAGGCAAAAATAATTTCTGAAACATTTACATTTATATAAGGTCAATTTTTGTCCTCCTGTATTTTCAGTTATGAAACATTTCCATTTTTAAGTTTTGTTTCCTTAGAAAAATTAAATTCCATGTGCTTTTCTAGCATATGCCCATAGGTTTCTTTAAGACCCACCTTCCTACTTGATATGAGTAATCACCTAAATTGTTTTAATACCTTCATGTCATTTTTTTTTTTTTTTTAGCCTTTCTTATACTTTTTCTAGGACTAACCACATTTTTGAAGCATTCATTTCTCTGCATTTCCATAAACTTTAAACTTCTGACTTTTGGAATTTGTGTAGCTTTTACAGCTATTTCTTACAATATCTTGCCATGAAGCGTTGATGCATCTTTTCCCCGCGTATTTATTTATAGCCATGTTCTGATTGCCCTCCCCTCTAAGCCTGGAAACTCCCATATTCTGGAACGCTGGTTGTTTGTATTAAGCAAGCCATGTGTCCTCCTACTTGCACATCACAGTATAAAGTATTTCCTCAAACTCAAAATATCATTTTATTGACCTCTTCCATCCCAAAGTCTTAATCTTTTAAAGGACTCACATTATCCATGAAGAATCTCAAGTAGAAAAGATCTAACTCAATACTTTCTATTAACATTACAAAAGTGTCTCACTTTTAAAAGTCCTAAATGTATTACTTCTATCCCTCTCTTAATATTACTGAATTTATTGCTGCGACGACACAGTCTCCGCATAAATGTAATGTCTCCATTTGGAGTTGGCCAGATCTATCCCAGAGGTTCAAACTACTGGAGAGGGTCAATCCGCTTCCAGAGAACTATATCTCCCATGTGCCTCCATCCATTTGGGCTGCTATAACAAAATGCCACAAATTGGGTAGCTTATAAACAACAGAAATGTATGTATTTCTCACTGTTCTGGAGGCTGGAAATTCCAAGGCTCCAGAAGATTCGGTGTCTGGTAAGGTCCAATTTCCAGTTCTTAGATGGTGCCTTCTCACTGTGTCTTCATGTGGCAGAAGGTATGAGGGAACTCTCTTGGGTCTCCTTCATAAAAACATTAATCCCATCTATAAGGTCTCTGCCTCATGACCTAATCACCCCCAAAAGGCTGTACATCCTATCACCTTGAGGGTTAGCATCTTAACATATGAATTTTAGGGGGTGATGCAAACATTCAGATCATATTCCTTATTCAATTTTGATTCCTTTTATGTATCTCTTAGCTACTTCCTTGGCTTAATTGCTCCTTGTTCCTCACTTTAAATCCCATCACCCTAGATAACTGGGTATTTTGAAGCTTCACTACTTTTGTTTTTACCACTGTCATATTGCTGTGAATGGCACATTATTGCTTTTGAATGAAATTTCCTGGGCCTGGCTTACAAATGCCCTCTGTTGGATTGGTCTGAAATCAGTTACACGTTTTCTTTTATAGAATCTTTTGCCACTGTATACCGCAAAGCCTTGCCTGTGACTGTCCTTTACAATGGACCCATCTAATAATGGAATATTAGTAAAGAGATAGGAAAATATATCAATATAGTTCACTATGTAAAAGAATGTATTCCTAATCATTTTATGCCTACCTATGCTGACTTTTATAGTGCTCTTATTGTATTTTTCCATTTAATCCAAGTCATCATCTACTCACTGAGTGCCCACAAAGCCCACAATATCAAACTAGACAAACAGAGGATAGAAAAAGAAGTCATAGTCTGTACTCAGTGATTTTACAACCTCAACAAAAGCAGGATGGAGGATGATCCAGCATTGGAATATAAAAAAACAGAAACTCTTCTTCCTGATCTTCTAAATAAAACATAGTAGCCTATCAGCATTCTTTGACTGAGTATACACCAATTTGGCTATTTGTGAGTCTCTGAGATTGATTATGTGTGTGACACTGGGTATACAACAAGTAGCAATTTGCAATTTTGTTGAAGAATGATTCTCATAACTTAATATCAACATCTGAATCTCAATATACTTTTGTTATTCTCTACTCATACTGCATATGTTTTTTTGGGGAAAATTATATGCTGGAGTGAAATGAACAATTTGGGAAGGAAGAAAATCTCTAGACATGTCCTCTGAAAATCTCAACAGTCTGCTGTATACCATACTTTTTATTTTTCTTTTCTCATACATCCTTTCTTTTGCCAATTTCTTTTAAATAGTCTCCCCCAAATGAATCAATGCTATGATAACAAACTTTGATCATTTTACATGGTGTATCCTGGGGCTGGTGATATGGTCTGGCTCTGTGCCCCCCACCACAAATCTCACCCTGAATTGTAATAATCCCCACGTGTCATGCCACGGACCCGGTGGGAGGTAACTGAATCATGGGGCCAGGTTTTTCCCATGCTGTTCTCATTGACAATGAGTAAGTCTCACGAGAACTGATGGTTTTATACAGGGGAGTGACCCTGCACACTCTCTCTTGGCTGTTGCCATGTGAAACATCCCTTTGCTCTTCCTTTGTCTTCCACCATGATTGTGAGGCCTCCCCATTCAAGTGGAACTGTAAGTCCATTACACCACTTTTTCTTTATAAATTACCCAGTTTGGGGTATGTCTTTATTAGGAGCATGAGAATGGACTAATCGGCTGGGCACTCAAAGATGAATCAGACACTGCCCCTGCCATGGAGGAACTCATAGTCTTGTGTTAAGTGTTGTCTGTGTGGGGTGAAGAGAAGCTAATATTAATCAATCTTATCCCATTCCATTTAATTTCAGATATCGTGAATCTATGTGGAATTTCAAAGCTCTTTCATGCCTGTGTTTTGCAAGGAAAAGTTCACTTTTTTTCAGATCAGGGAAAGGTCTTCTCGTTCTACTCATTCTACTTAAAATCCAGGCTCTTCCTTTGAGTATTTTGTTTCTTCTGCATGGGACAATGCTTGTGTTTTTTTGTTTTGTTTTTGTTTTTCCCAAAGCTTATTTTAAAACAAAATTTTCATGATATGATACATGTTAGACTTTAATCCTTTCTCTAACTCTTGGTCTGAGTTCTTTTCAACTCTCATTTCATTTCTCTACTGTTTCTCATCATGAACCTCTTCCCACAAGTCTTCACATCAGATTTCACATTTGTATCACATGCCCTACTTAATGACTATAGGATTAGATATATGTTGCTGAAATCTAATGGGCACTGGGCATGACATAGTTAAAAGTAAAAATTCCCAACACAGTATACCTTCTTTTTTTTTTTTTTTTTTGAGATGGAGTCTTGCTCTGATGCCACTCAGGCTGGAGTGCAGTGGCGTGATCTCGGCTCACTACAACCTCTGCCTCCCAGGTCCAAACAATTCTTCCACCTCAGCCTCCCTAGCAGGTGGGATTACAGGCATGCGCCACCACACCTAGCTAATTTTTGTATTTTTAGGAAAGACGGGGTCTTGCCACGTTGGCCAGGCTGGTCTCAAACTCCTGACCACAGTGATCCGCCCACCTCGCCCTCCCAAAGTGCTGGGATTACAGGCATGAGCCACTGCGCCTGGCCAGTATACCTTCTTGAATAAAGAGTAAACATCACAAAATGATGAGTTTGTTCTTAGTTCAATGTACAGTAGGTTCATATTTATATACAGTTTAAAAGGTCTTCACTTTGACAGAAAATACTACTTCTGGGCAGTTCTAGCACACAATTTGTCTGATGTATTGTGAAAACGAGCTCTACATCTGGGACTGAGAGAAGGGAGTTTTAGCAGATTTATGCACAAGAAAGCCTTTACTAGTCTTTATTTTGTTATCACTGCCAAGGTTACTATAAAAAGAGTTCACAGTTTATCCACGGCTGTGTATCACAGATGTTCATTTGTTTTGTTCCACAACTCAGAATTCACTTTCCCTTAGAAATAATGTTGTACATGGTGGTTGGGCGTTCCACACAGGTCTCAGATTGGAGGCAAACGCCCTGATTGCAGGCAGTGCTGCTGCAGAACACATGTCCTGGGGCGGGTAGAATAATGACTCTCCAAAGACGTCCACTTTTCAATTCGCAGAACTGTGAACAGGGGATCAGATGTGCTGAAGTTCAGGATGTTGCAGTGGGAAGATGAGCCTGGATTATCTGGGTGGGCCCAGTGTATTCACAAGGGTCTTTATAAGAGGGAGACAGAAATGTCAGAATCACAGGAGAGGATGTGATGGTAGAAGCAGAGGTCACAGAGAGAGAGGGAAGGAGAGAGGGAGGAACAAAGGAAGGGAGGGAGAGAGGAAGACTGGAAGATGCTTTGTGGCTGTTTTTGAAGAATGAGGAAGGGGCCACAAGCCAAGGAAGGCAGGTGACCTCTAGAAGCTGAAAAACACAAGGAAAGGGATTCTCCCCTACAGTCTCCAGAAGGAGCCAGGCCTGCTGACTCATTTGAGACTTCTGATCTCTAGAACTACAATTTGTGTTGTTTTAAGCCACTGCGTTTATGGTACTTTGTTACAGTGCCAATAGAAAATGAATACACATTCTAGGAAAATTATCAAGGTTTCTCTGGTCAAATGACTGTGGGATACATTATTCACTTAATCTCCTCAATGTCTAAAATTTGAGAAGTCCTGTGATACAGTTTGGCTGTGTCCCCATGAAAACCTCATCTTGAATTGTAATCCATGTATCTAGTGAGAGATCTGGTAGGTGATTGGATCATGGGGGTGGTTCCCCCATGCTGTTCTCAGGATAGTGCGCTTATTTATTTTTTATAGCCCTCACAGAGCACCTCTGCTAGAGCAATGTGGAAGGGAAATGTAGGGTTGGACTCCCTCCACACAGAATCCCCACTGGGGCACTGCCTAGTGGAGCTGTGAGGAGAGGTCCACTGTCCTCCGGATCCCAGAATGGTAGATTCACAGACAGCTTGCACCATGTGCCTGGAAAAGCTGCAGACACTCAATGCCAGCCCGTGAAAGCAGCTAGAAAGGGGCTGTACCCTGCAAAGTCACAGGGACAGAGCTGACCATGGCCATAGAAACCCACCACTTACATCAGCATGACCTAAATGTGAGAACAGACTAATACATCCTGCAATAAAAAATCCTATTTAACTTTGTTTAATTCAGAATCTCCCAAAGTATGAAATACTTTTTAAATATTCCTTAGAATTACTGTTCTATGGAACCTACTTTGGGAAATAATGTTTAAGGAATTATGCTATGGATAATGCCAGTGGGAAGAGAGGCAGACATTCTTGCATGCATTTATCTAGGCTGAAATCCCAATCACTGAAGTCACTGAGTTACAGCTGAGTGTCCATTATGGTTTTGTTTTGTTTTGTTTTTTGTTTTTGTTTTTGTTTTTGTTTTTGTTTTTGACAGTGTCTTACCCCCATTGCCTAGGCTAGAGTGTAATGGCATTATCTTGGCTCACTGCAACCTCTGCCTCCCAGGTTCAAGCAATTCTCATGCCTCAGCCTCCTGAGTAACTGGGACTACAGGTGCATGCCACCACACCTGGCTAATTTTTGTATTTTTAGTAGACATGGGGTTTCACCATGTTGGTAAGGCTGGTCTTGAACTCTTTAAATGATGCACATCCTTAGGTGATCCACCCGCCTCGGTCTCCTGAAGTACTGGGATTACAGGCGTGAGCCACCACACCTAGCCCATTATGGTTTAATACTGAGATAGGTATTTGGATGAGGGTGGAGGAAATGAGATATAAAGAAATGAAGGAAAATAGCACTGACTCCAAGGAGATGGTCACTTAGTAGAGGATATGACATATTTACCAAAAATTGTAAGCCAAGTGGAAAATGTTAACCTGTGTGTGTGTGTGTGTGTGTGTGTGAGAGAGAGAGAGAGAGAGAGGAGAAGGTGGGGGGAGAGAGACAGACAGAGAGAGAGGTTAGACAGATATAAATGAGCTGCTGTAGGAGTCTGGAGGGAAAAAATAAAACACTCACTTCCGGGAAGGGGAGGTGTCAGAGAATAAACTGGGCTGGTGTTGAATTTATCCTTTAAGGACAGCTAAGCTATTGACCAGCAGAGATGGAGAAGAGAAGATGGGCATTTGGAATTGGCAGCATCAGGGTGAGCAATCTCATCTATCACAGGCCCTCCCCAACTCAAGCACTAAGTAGTTTCTAGATGGGCCAAGCATGTCAAGCCTTGGTAAACTACGTCCTTGTCTCCTAATTCTTAATTTGTGTATTATTAGACCAATAATAAGAATTATTAGAAATTGGGGTTCCAGTTCTATAAAACACCAAAATTTACCATAAAGAAATGAAATAAAATGATACAGATTTTAAAAAATACATAAACATATCCAAGTCCTTAATATAAAATTTAAGTTCTCTTTTAAATGCTCCTTTTGGGGGATGTTTTTCTGCACGGAATGAACTTTCTGAGGCTTCTTAAAATATGTGCCCAGTGAAGTTTAGACTAAGGGTGCTTTTTCCTTTTCCTGGTAAATCTTCCGGTCATAGGATAGCCTTCTTCATTGTTCCTTGGACTCTGAACTGCAGTTCAGAATTAGTCATTTATTTCAAGAAGCTTAATACTTATTCTGTGTGCATGTATGTAAACAATAGATTATGCTTTAACAGTAAACACTAGTGGAGCACACTTTCCATGCTGACTTTAGCTTTCTGTGTGGTGTCAATTTTTGGTCTCCGTGGGAGCAGAAACTGTCTTGCTGTTTGTTCTTTGTGAGCCTAGAGTCCGGAGCAGTGACTTATCCATGGCAGGCATTCAGCGCGTGTCTGTTGAAATGACGAAAGGATCATGGGAATGAAATCTTGGCTTCACTTGGGCCAATTTAGAAGAAAAAAAATTATTTATTTTAATAAGGAAAAAGATTAAAATGGGCATTGTAAATAGGGGTAATACATTCAATAGCTTTTGTTTGTTTGTTTGTTTGGTTGGTTGGGGGTATTTTTTGACTTTATCCCCGAGATTTACTAACATGATTGTTTGCTAGAAGAAAAGCCTGTACTGTCTGTAGGCTTGATCCAAAGCTGTGGTGAACCAAACATTCATTTTTCTAAAGTTACATAAACGAAAGAAAGGACAGGATTTAGAGGATCCAAGGGCCTCTCCTAAGAAACATGTTCATGTAAGTGTGACCTGTGGAGATTGTGTGTGTCTGGCAAACACCTTCTCATCTTTCAAGACAGCTCAAATGACACCTCTGGGAGGCCCCTGTGGCAGTTGTTTACGCTGCCCTTTGTGTTCCCTAGCACTCTGTACAAAACTCTCTCAAATATCACTAATCACACTTTACCCAGTTATCTGTTTACATATCTGAATTCAATTTGATAAAGTTCAATTCCTATTGCAATGCACTAAGTATTTGCTAGGGCAATGCTAGATTCAAAGGTTCAATGGCAAATTCAGAGGCTCTGTTTTTTTTTTATTTGTTTATTTTTGTTTTTGTTTTCTTGATAGGGTCTTGTTCTGTTGCCCAGGCTGGAGTGCAGTGGCATGATCATGGCTCACTGCAGGCTCAACCCTCTAAGCTCAAGCCATCCTCCCACTCCAGTCTCCCTGTGAGTAGCTGGGACCGTAGGGGTGCGCTATCATGCCTGGCTAATTTTCTAAAAATTTGTGGTTAGAGATGAGGTCTCACTATGTTGCTCAGGCTAGTCTTGAACTTCTGGGCTCATGCAATCTTCCCATGATGGCCTCCCAAAGTGCTGGGATTACAAGCATGGGCCACTGTGCCTGGCATCCTGGCTTTTAGAAGCTACTTCCTATCATGGAGGACAGACAAGATACAACTACTTACAGTTCTCTGTTAAGAGCAGGAGAACCTGAGGCAACGGAGATGTGACAGGAAAGAGGAAGTGACCACGAACTCCTGAACAGTATGATTACTTCATATCCTCACCTCTCAGCACAATGTCTGGCATGTAAAAAGTTCCATGCATGTTATTGGAGGGAGTGAAGAGGAATGGAATCAACAAAACGCCCCTACCCCATCCTCATCTCTCTGCTATTGCTTGTCAAACTAGTTACTCTAAAGTTGCTGTTTTCAAGCTCCTGGAACAGATATCTTAGAGCACAGAGTTGATGATTCAGTCTTCCCTAGCATATAGTACAGTATACAGTAATCATATTTGATGGAGACAAGTCATCGTTTGTCCTGTGTTTAACTGTGGTTCCATGGCACCTGTTCATAACACTACACTCCCAGGAAGTCTACAGAAAAGAGACTTGCAGAGAGGTTGCATTTGCTGAACCACTAGCACTACACCAACCTAATTCTTAAGTTCTGTATTATTAGACCAAGAGCTCTTCTACCATCACAAAAGGATTTAACTAGAATTTCGGTCCCCTCAGAACCTCGTTTGCCATCCAGTTTCCCATTTCTCTGCCAGCTTCATCTGTGCAACTCATCTTGGGTTACGTCTGGCAGATGGAGAGAGGAATCTTATTTCAAGCCTCTGCTGTCTGCATCCCAGAGCCCTCCTGGAGCAGCCTTTATTTCACCAAGGACAGAAGAAAGGAGGGATGGGTGTGATCAGCCTTCCCAAGAGATGACAGTGTAAAGTATTCCTCAAATTTTCATCTTCAACGGCTAGTATCATTTAACTCCCTTGGGAGAGACTGCTTTGTTGCCTAGGCTAGCAATATAATCTCTAGCCATCCCAATGCCAAAATATCAATTACAGGTTCATCTGGATGATGGGATAAACTGGAGTTCAGACCACTAGAACAATGACATAAGTCAGGGGTGGGGAGAGAGGGTGCCCGGGGGATTGAGCCCCATGATGGAAGTGAAATAAGGTAAAGTCAAATTTTCCATATCCTTGTAGATTAAGTAGCTGAATTCTAAACTGCTACCCGTCTCATGAAGAGAAGCCCACCAGCAACTAAAGTGAAGCAGGTGTTCTGAAAGGGTTTTCTTTTTGGAGGTCCTAATTAGAAAGATATTAATATTCCCATAGCACCCCAGCTCTCCCAGCATAATGACAGGAGAAGATTGAAAAAAATAAATGATTGGTAATAACAATGAAGCATTTTACCAGTCACAAAACATCACAGATTGTACAATTTCATTTATATAAAATATCTAGAAAAGATAAATTCATAGAGACAGAAAGATTGGTGGTTGCCAGTGGCTGATGGGAGGGGGAAATGGGGAGTAACTGCTTAATGGGTACAGTGTTTTATTCTGGGGTGATGAAAATGTTTTGGAAAGAGATGGAGGTGATGGTTGCAAAACAGTGTGAATATACTAAATGCCACTGAATTGTTCACTTTAAAATATTTAATTTCATGCAATGTGAATTTCACCTGAATACTTTAAAAAGTGTTATAATTAAAGGACTAATTATTTCTCATTGCTCAACAATCTACCACTATTGGGGAAAAAGGAGGATCCTGTTTCCATTCCATAGTGATAAGAGGGATTAAATAAGTCTTTAAATTCTAGTATCAGTCATCTTCAGGACTTTCCTGTGAAAAGCCGAGTACTTACCGGAATGTTGGTAGCAGAGAAGTAATTCAAACCAATGATCCCAGATTTGCCTGGCCCATGTAGTCTAACTTCACAATCAACAGCTGCAGTAGTAGCAAGAGCAGCAACTATTTATCTGCAGCTACAAAGTGCCAGCTAGATAACCAAAAGGCAATTGAGGAGACCTGTGTTAACTAGACTCTAGAACCCCAACCAGACCTGTGTGACGGAGGTATGTCCCAGGAGTGGCATTTGGTGGCGGTGACATCAGACAAAGACTAAGGGTTGTTTTAATTCACTAGAAGAATATGATGACCTTGCCATTTCCACACACTTCCAGGACAAAGAAAATAAATGTTGGCCAGGTGTGGCTCACGCCTATAAACCCAGCACTTTGGGAGGCTGAGGTAAGTGGATCACGTGAGGCCAGGAATTTGAGACCAATGTGGCCAACATGATGAAACCCCATCTCTACTAAAAATACAAAAATTAACTGGGCATGGTGGCACATGCCTGTAGTCCCAGCTACTCAGGAGGCTGAGGCACGAGAATCACTTGAACCTGGGAGGCGGAGGTTGCAGTGAGCTGAGATCGCGCCATTACACTCCAGCCTAGGCGACAGAGAGGACTCTGTCTTGGGGGAAAAAGAAAAAAGAAAGAAATGTTAACAGGGAGCAGGAGGATCTTTAGAGGAGAGGCAGCTTTTTTCCCCCTTCTTTTTACTAAGATGAAGATCCAAAGCAATCTGCTGTTAAGTGCAAAGAAAAGTCCAAAAGCTTAGAGGGCATAAAAACACATTTAGAACAGAGGTTAAAAAAAAAAGGAGCTTGAAAGGAAACTACAAGCCCATGGAAACAAAAACATGGCTGAATGCAAACTGAGGAAAAGCAGATGGGGGCTGCCCAGTCTCACCTGACAACTTCCCCTTTCACCCCAACATGGCACAGTCAGAGCCATGGACAAACAGGCCCCCGAAGCCCTCACAATCAACCTCCGAACCACTCACCCTGCCTCATGCTCTACTTCATGATAAACCTTGAATCTTCCCAGTTTGAGGTCAGGCATAGTTTTCCTACTATGGCTTTGTCTCACCTCCCAGACTTAACACAACACTTAGCTTTGAGCACTTGCTTTCTTTGACCAGGATTTAGACATTTCTCTAGCATGACCGACAGTGGTCGCTTCTTCTACCTTCAGCCTAACCCAGGATGTCCCTCTACACCATGTGCCTGTGCAGGCATGGAAACGTGCTCAGCTCTGTTTTGGTGTAGCTTTCCTTCTCTCGGGTGCAGCCCTCAAGACCATGCCTAAAATAAGGCTCTGGAGTTGACTGCAGTGATGCGGCTGCAGGCCAAGGAACACAAATGGCTAGATGGCTGCATGTTAGGAGGGAATCTTTAAACGTAATGAAAAGCCAAAATATATTCAAGGCTTTCAAAATCCCCTAATTCTTTTCATTTTATTTTTTGAGACGGAGTTTTGCTCTTGTCGCCCAGACTGGAGTGCAACAGCGCAATCTTGGCTCACCGCAACCTCCGCCTCCTGGGTTCAAGCGATTCTCCTGCCTCAGCCTCCCAAGTAGCTGGGAATACAGGCATGTGCCACCACGCCCAACTAATTTTTATACGTTTAGTAGAGACGGGGTTTCTCCATGTTGATCAGGCTGGTCTCGAACTCCTGACCTCAGGTGATCCGCCCTCCTTGGCCTCCCAAAGTGCTGAGATTACAGGTGTGAGCCACCGTGCCCGGCCAAAATCCCCTAATTCTATTGCAAGAAACCAACAGACTCAGGGAATCATACACACACACACACACACACACACACACACACTTTTTTTTTCTATGTTGTATGAGAAAAAATCATTTAATTCTGTCACAAAATATTCTACATATGTTTTTAAAATTACAGTATTACTTCCCTGGAAAACTTCCTAAAAGAGGAAAAAAGCATCTATTTTCTGTGTCTGTCATGCTAGAAGGAGGAGTGACTTCTGATAGGAAAGCTAAGGTAGAATATCAGTTGTGAGCTCTTTTGGAGTTAAGCAATTTGGACAGGGACTGCAACATCGTATATGTGCAATCCCTACCCTGGATCAGGGCAGTGCCTTGTCAGCTCCAGCCTGATATCATGGCCCTAGTAGCATATAAGCGGCATGGTGACATCACACTGATGATCCTCCCACCTCAGCCTCCTGAGTCGCTGGGACTGCAGGTACCACCACCATGCCTGGCCTAGACCTGGCTGGGTTTTTTGTTTCTTTGTTGTTGCTGTGTGTTTTGTTGTTGTTCTGCTTTTTTTGTTTGTTCATTTTTGAGACAAACTGGGTCTCACTCTGTCACCCAGGCAGAGTGAGAGGTACAGTGGTAAAATCTCAGCTCACTGCAGCTTCAACCTCCCCGGCTTCAGTGATCCTCCCACCTCAGTCTCTCGGGTAGCTGGCATCACAGGCACACACCACCATACCCAGCTAATTTTTTGTGATTTTTGTAGAGACAGGATTTTGCCATGTGGCCCAGGCTGGTTTCGAACTCTTCGGCTCAAGTGATTCGCCTGCCTCAGCCTCCCAAAGTGCTGGGATTACAGGTGTGAGCCATCGCGTCGAGCCGACCTGGCTGTTTTGATTACTGACTCTGATCTTGAGCAAGTTATCTGAGTTTTCTGAGCCTGTTTCTCCACTTGTGAGATGGGAATAGTAGTATCTATTACTTATTATTTAAGGTAGTTGTGATGGTTTGAATTGTATCCCCCAAAAAGTAAGCTGCAGTCCTGACCCCGCAGTACCACTGACTTTGACCTTATTTGGAAGCAGGGTTGTTGCAGATGTAATTAGTTTAAGATGAGGTCACATTGAAGTAGGGTGGGTCCTTGGTCCAATATATCTAGTATCCTTATAAGAAGAGGGAAGACAGCCATGTGAAGACACAGACACACAGTGAGAATGCCACGTGACGACAAAGGCAGAGACTGAAGGGATGCCGTTGCGGCCCAGGAACGCCGAAGATTGCCGACAACCACCAGAAGCCAGGAAGAGCCAAGGAAGGGTTCCCTCTGACGTGTCTCACAGGGAGCATGGCCCTAACTTGATTTTGAACTTCTAGCCTACAGACCTGTGAAACAATACACTTCTGTTGTTTTAAGCTCTGTTTGCCCAATTTCTTATGGCACTCCTAGGAAATTAATATGGTGCTAGAGGCCTAATGTATGTATTTTTTGTGTGTGTTGGGTGGAGAGAGTAAGTGTACTTTAACTGTAGAGGAAACAGAACAAATCAAGTAGATAGGAAGAAAACAAAGCAACCTATCTTATGCATCTAAACCAAAAGTGTCGTCATTTCCTGTGGATCTGACCTTCCCAGTCACTCTGCTCCAGCACTGGCTTCTGGCTGTGGCTAGAACACCCCAGCTGCATTCCCTCCTTAGGGCCTTTGCACTCACTGCTTCCTCTACTTGGAACAGGCCCAGGGCTAACTCTTGACTTCCTGCCTTTCCTCAATGAGGCCCATTCTGCAATTTGCACTCCCAGCCCAGTGAGAAACCTCCCTTGCTCTACTTTACTTTTTCTTTTCTCCATGTTCTCAGTGGATTCTAATATCCTAGTAACGTGTTTATTATGTGCATTATTTATCATCTTTACTCATGCTAGAACATGAAGCTCCATACACTAATGTGAACAAACTTCCAAAATAGTACCTAGTTCACTGTAGGTGCTTAAGAAAAAATTTTCTAAAAATCCATCATGCATTTTCAAATGACCACTTTAATTATTACAGAAGCTGTATGTGTTCACTGTAAAACATTAGAAAAAAATTAAAAGCTTCAAACTCCCACCATCTAATAAAACCTCTCAAATTACAAGAAATCAGACTGACTTTTATCTTCTTTAAGTTACTCCCTAAGGGGTGCTGTCAATCCAAGAGAAATCTCATGGTAGAGGTAACACTCATCTTACAAAGCTTGGTATGTGAATTTAATGAAATAAAGTAACCAAATACTCAATACAATGCTTATCATAGCAACTAAGACAACTAATGAGTAGTTTTTATTAACAGGTAGTTATCATAATAGGTCATTGTTGATAGGTAGTTGTTATTTTATTTCCTTTGATCTTATATTTAACTTCCATCCCTTGCCACAACTTACAAAAATTAAGTGGCAGATATCTGCAGCCAAAAGAATGATATGATGCCATTTATTTATTTATTTATTTATTTATTTATTTATTTAGAGACAGAGTCTTGCACTGTCACCCAGGCTGGAGTACAGTTGCGAGATCTCGGCTCACTGCAACCTCCGCCTCCCAGGTTCAAGCGATTCTCCTGCCTCAGCTTCCGGAGTAGCTGGGATTATGGGCACCTGCTACCACACCCAGCTAAGTTTTTGTATTTTTAGTAGAGATGGGGTTTCACCATGTTGGCCAGCCTGGTCTTGAACTCCTGACCTTGTGATTTGCTCACCTTGGCCTCCCAAAGTGCTGGGATTACAGACGTGAGCCAACACGCCCGGCTGATATGATGTTATTTTTACACGGGAGGCAGATGAGGAATGCCTCCCACTCCCAGCACTCAGAAGACAAAGTTCCCCAAACTCACAGGACCAAGCTCTGTGGCTCAAAAGCAACATGAGACGCAAGGCCATTACCATAGAATTTTCTAATAGCAACAAAACAATGAACAATGATAACCCTTTTTTTTTTTTTTTTTTTTTGAGATGGAGTCTCGCTCTATTGCCCAGGCTGGAGTGCAGTGGCACAAACTTGGCTCACTGCAACTTCTGCCTCCTAAGTTCGAGCGATTCTCCTGCCTCAGCCTCCTGAGTAGCTGGGACTACAGGTGCCCACTATCACGCCTGATTGACTTTTGTATTTTTAGTAGAGATGGGTTTTAGCATGTCAGCCAGGCTGGTCTTGAACTCCTGACCTCAAGTGATCCGCCTGCCTCGGCCTCCCAAAGTGCTGGGATTACGGGTCTGAGCCACTGTACCTGGCTGATAACCACATTTTTGTATTACATGTCCTCTCCCATTTACAAAACCTTTTCCCATGAAACTTTATTTTATAGATGAAATAACTGGGGTTCAGAGAATTTAAGTCACTTGTCCAAGTTGACTCAGCTGGAAAGTAGAAGAGTTGGGAATGCAATTTAGGATTAGAAGATCACTGATGACAAGGATCACTTGTCCTGATATTCAGTAGAATACATACTATTTCTAGAATACCACTTACAACAAATGAAACATTCCTTAACATTTTTTCCATAAGTTACTTCCCTCTCCATACTCTACGTAAAAGACTTACCTGTCTTAATAGCCACAGGTCCTTTTCTTGTTGGATGATTCTCCACCAAAATTTTCTCCTTGCAAAAGGAAAAATTCACCTTCAGCCGTAAATGTCAGGAAATGGGGTACATTGCTGAGAAAGCCTGGGAATCACTGCTTTTGTAAGCTGTTGAGAAAAAAACAAAACATCAAGAACTTTATGTCTTCAATCCTCTCTTGGGAAGCCTTTAAAACGAATCTCTTTTCCAATCCTTGGCAGAAGTTTGTACAAAAGAGGTTTCTTCCCCCTCCATGAGGCTTCCAATTAGGTTTAGTAATACTCGATTTGCACTGTTTAGCCAAAATTTACTATAGAGCTTTAAAAGCATTTATTATTAACTGTTCCCCCTTTTGACAGGACTAAAAGAATCACATCCCTGAATACTGAGACTTCCATATGCTTACATATAGGGTTCTCACATTTATTATTCAGCTAGTTTAGCTAAAATTCAAGAAGCGAGAAGACACAAATCCAATTTAGTAGACAAGTGAAGGCAGTAATCATTAGGTTGTTTCCTAGTGAAGGCACCTTTTTACTCTAATACAAATCACAGAGTTAACTAGGTTAATGAACTCCCTGTGGCTAGACAGTGAAACAATACCTTCTAAAGCTGCCGGAATGAAAACCACGATGTAATGAATGTAGATTTCAGCTGGAACGGAGGTAGAAAATGTCCAAGAAACAACCTCAGATTAACACAGGCCCTTTGCAAAGCCCTGTGAAACAAGACAACATTCTGGGGCAACAATACAGGAAGAAGTCACTCCAAATCTCAGGATGGACATGAGTGTCAGGCCCTGATGGGGGTTGGCTTGTATGGGTTTAAAGAAGAATTCTCAGTTCTGGCTCTGAGGGACTAGCTTCCAGCAGACCAATTTCTCATTGAGTACAACTAGAACAGTTGGACAAAAGTTATTTTTAAAACTTGTTTAAAGGCTTTAGAGGACTACCAAGGCAGCCAGGACATGAGAGGCCATGATCTTAAGGGAGAAGAGAAATAAAATTGAAGCAAGTTAGACATTTTGTACCACTTTTCCTTTTGAGACACCTACTGGTTTTTTAGGAAGCGCAGGGCGAAACTACTGAGAAAGCTAGCAGAAAGTGGATATTTAGAGGAACATAAAGTGAGTGGAACTTTTGCCCAACTTACAGGCTGAGGAGATCTCAGACAGAAGGGAAATGCAAAGAAATGAGCTCAACATTTTGCCTCTGTTAAACTCTGTAAGAACTATGAAACATTTTTCAGAAGTGGTTGTATCATTTTACACTCCCATCAGTAATATATGAGAGTTCTAGTTTACACAATCTCATCAACATTTTCTTACAGAACTAGAAAAACAAGAACAAACCAAACCCAAAATTAGTAGATGGAGACAAATAATAAAGATCAGAGTATAAATAAATAAGATTGAGACAATAAACCACCAAAGATTAACGAAATTAAAAGCTGGCTTTTTAAAAAGATAAACAAAATTGACAAACCTTTACCCAAGCTAAGAAACAAAGAGAGAAGACTCAAATAAATAAAACCAGAGATAGAAAAGAAGGCATTACAACTGGTACCATGGAATAAAAAGGCTCATTAGAGACTATTATGGACAACTGTACAACAATAAATTGGAAAACCTAGATGAAATGGTTGCTCTCCTACATCCATGCAACCTACCAAGATTGAACAAATAGAGAACATGAACAGACAAATAAAAAGTAACACAATTGAAGTAGCAATAAAAAGTCTCTCATTAGAGAAAGCCCAGAACCTGATGACTTCACTGAATTCTACCAAGCATTTAAAGAAAAACTAATACTAATGCTACTCAAACTGTTCCAACAAATTGGAAAGAAGGAAATACTTCCACACTTATTCTACAAGGTCCTCATTACCCTCATACCAAAACCAAAGAAAAACAGAGATGCAAAAATCCTCAACAAAATACCATCAAACTGCAGCCAACATCACATTGAAATGATCATTTACCATGATCAGGTGGGATTCACCCCAGGGATGCAAAAATGGTTCAACATATGCAAATCAATACATCACATTAATAGAATAAAAGACAAAAACCATATGATGATTTCAACAGATGCCTCCCGAAAAGCATTCAATGAAATTCAACATCCCTTTATGATAAAAACCCTCAAGAAACTGGGCATAAAAGGAACATGCCTCAATAAAAGCCATGTGTGTATGACAAACCCAAACCAAAAGATAGCATCACACTGAACAGGGGAAATTGAAAGCCTTTCCTTTAAGCTCTGGAACAAGACAAGGATGCCCAGTTTCACCACTTTTATTCAGCATAGTACTGGAAGTCCTAGATAGAGCAATTAGACAAGAGAAGGAAATAAAGGGCATCCAAATTGAAAAGAAAGAAGTCAAATTGTACTTGTTTGCAGATGACATTATCTTATATTTAGAAAAACTTAAAGGCTCTATAAAAAACCAAAACTGTTAGAACTGATAAATTCAGTAAGGTTGCAGAATACAAAATTAACATACAAAAATCAGTAGTATTTCTATATGCCAACAGCCAACAATCTGGAAAAGAAATCTAGAAAGTAATCTCATTTATAAAACCTACAAAAAGAACACCTAGGAATAAATTTAACCAAAGAATTAAAAGATCTCTACAATGAAAACTATAAAACACTAATGAAAGAAATTGGGCTGGGCGCGGTGGCTCACACCTGTAATCCCAGCATTTTGGGAAGCCGAGGTGGGCGGATCACGAGGTCAGGAGATCAAGACCATCCTGGCTAACATGGTGAAACCCCATCTCTACTAAAAATACAAAAACAAAAAAATTAGCCTGGTGTGGTAGTGGGTGCCTGTAGTCCCAGCTACTTGGGAGGCTGAGGTGGGAGAACGGCGCGAACCTGGGAGGTGGAGCTTGCAGTCAGCCGAGATCGAGCCACTGCATTTCAGCCTGGGCGAGAGAGTGAGACTCCACCTCAAAAAAAAAAAAAAAAAGAAATTGGAAGGATATTCCATGCTCATAGTTTGAAATAATTAATATTGTTAAGTGCCCATACTACATAACGTGATCTATAGATTCAATGAAATCCCTATCAAAATGCCAATGACATGCTTCAGAGAAATAAAAAATGCAATGCTAAAATTCGTATGGAAACACAAAAGATCCCGAATAGCCAAAGAAAAAACTAAGCAAGAGGAACAAAGCTGGAGTCATCATACTACCTTATTTCAAAATATACTACAAAGCTATAATAACTAAAATAGTATGGTACAGGTTTAAAAACAGACACAGACCAATGGAACAGAATAGAGAATCCAGAAATGAATTCACACTTTTATAACCAAATAATTTTCAACAAAGGCACCAAGAACATACACTGGGGAGAAAACAGTCTCTTCAATAAATGATGCTGGGAAAACTGGATATCCATATACAGAATAAAAAAACCAGACCTCTATATTTCAGCATATACAAACATTAAATAAAAATGAATTAAAGATTAAACGTAAGATCTGAATCGATGAAACTACTACAAGAAAACATTGGGGAAATGCTTCAGGACATTGGCCTGCACAAAGATTCATTGAGTAAGACCTCAAAGGCACAGGCAACCAAAGCAAAAATTAACAATTGGGATTACACTGAGCTAAAAAGCTTCTGCATAGAGATGAAAGCAACAAATGAAGAGACAACCCAGGAGAAAACATTTGCAAAGTATCCATCTGACGAGGGATTAACAACCAGGATATATAAAGAACTCAAACAACTCAACAGCAAAAAACAAATAGTTTGATTTAAAAATGGCAAATGAGGATACCCTGTTTGGGTACCCTGATGTGATTATTATGTACTGCATGCCTGCATTAAAACATCTCATGTAATTCATAACTACATACCAACAAATATTTTTAAAATTTTTTAAAAATAAAAAACAGAACTGCTAAAAAAAACCCTGAATTAAATTAAAATGGCAAAAGACATCCAAGTGGCAAGTAGGTATATGAAAAAATGCTCAATATCATTAATCATCTGGGAAATGCAAATCAAAAACCACAATGAGATACTATCTCACACCAGTTAAAACTGCTATTAACAAAAAGATAGGAAGTAACATGCTGGCAAGGATGCAGAGAAAGGAGAATGTTTGTACACTGTTGGTGGGAATGTAAATTAGTACAACCACTATGGAGGACAGTATGGAGGTTCCTCAAAAAACTAAGAAGAGAACTACCATATGATCCAGCAATCTCACTGCTGCATATGTTAATATATCCAAAAATACATCAGTGTGTAAAACAGATATGTGAATGTTATGGTTTGGCTCTGTGTCCCCACCCAAATCTCATGTTAAATTATAATCCCCACTTGTCAGGGGAGGGGCCTGGTGGGAGGTGACTGGATCATGGGGATGGATTTCCCCCATGCTGTTCTCATGATAGTGAGTGAATTCTCACAAGATCTGATGGTTTAAAAGTGTGTCACTTTCCCACCTCGTTCTTTCTCTCCTGCCACCATGTAAGACATGCCTTGCTTCCCCTTCACCTTCTGTCATGATTGTAAATTTCCTGAGGCCTCCCAATCATGCTTCTTGTTAAGCCTGTGGAACTGTGAGTCTATTAAACCTCTTTTCTTCATAAATTACCTCATCTCAGGTAGTTCTTTATATCAGTATGAAAACAGAATAATACACTGTACTCCCATGTTTACTGCAGCACTATTCACACAAGAGCCAAGATACAGAATCAACCTAAGTGCCCATCACCAGATGAATGGATAAAGAATATGTGTTATATATACACACAATGGAATATTACTTAGCCATAAAAAATGAAATCCTGTCACTTGCAGCAACATGGATAGAACTAGGCATTAGGTTAAGTGAAATATGCGAGACACAGAGAGGCAAATATCACATTCTCACTTACATGTGGGATTTAAAAAATTGATCTCATGTTCATAGAGAGTAGAATGATAGTTACCAGAGGCTAAGAAGGGAAGCAGGGAGAGGGGGATGAAGAGGAGTTGATTAATGGATACAAAAATATAGTTAGATAGAAAGAATAAGTGTTCAATAGCATAATAAGGCAACTTAGTTAACAATAATTTATTGTATATATGAAAATAGCTGGAAGACAAAGTTCCAGTTCTTCGAAGTAGCTTCAAAGAACTGATAAAGGTCTGAGGTGATGGATATGCCAGTTACCCAGATTTGATCATTACACATTATATGCTTGTATCAAAATGTCCCATGTACCCCATAAATATGTGCAACTATTACATATCCATAAAAAAATTTAAAAATCAAAAAAAGAAGCATGCTTTTAAAAAAATGGTGTTGCCAGACTTTAGTTTGAACCATTGTAGCGTGAATCCTACAACTCAGTAACAGAGACAAACAACCCAATTAATTTAATAGACAAAGGATTTGTTTAAATATTTCTCCAAAGAAGATACATCAATGCCAAATTAGTGTATGACAAGTTGCTCTATGTCACAAATTATTTGGGAAATACAAATCAAAAGTATGATGAGATACCACCTCACATCCACCAGGATGGCCATTATCAAAGATATAGAAAACAACAAGTGTTGGCGAGGATGCAGAAAAATTGAAGCCCTTCTTGTACCCTGTTGGTAGGAATGTACAATGGTACAGTGGACACAAAAAACACTATGGTGTCTGTAAAAACATTTAAAATAAAATGACCACATGATATAGCAATTCCACTTCTGGGCATATATGCAAAAGAAGTGAAAGCAAATAAAATTTTACCAATTATTACAAATAAATTTTAACAAGTGGGCAAATTGACAAATATAGAATCCATAAATAATGAGCTTTGACTGTATGTCTATGTATGATTTCAAGTCTGAAATCCAGTTTTCCTTTCTTCAGTTTCTTCTCATTTAGACAAAGTAGGAATGATGAAGCTCTAAACATTTAATATAGCGAGGTGTCAGCTAACTGAAGTAGCTTCATGGAAACCAATTTACTGATGAGGTAGCCATTTACAACTTGTTTTTTGCTGAACACTCATATTTGGAGTTCAACACCCATCTCTATTCATTTCTTTTCTCATATCCTCAGGGAGAACTTTACAGAACATCTGAAATGTTAACAATTTGTAATTCAAGAATGAATATATCTGGGCACTTTTTCAAATACAAGAACAAAATCAGCAAGAATGAGGCAATGTATGTTCTGAAGGAGAAGGAAGAGCAATGTGATCCTCAGTGAACTCAGAGCATGTATACTCAAAGGTAAATTCTTTGACTTTTTCCATTTGCTATGGCTGTGTTTAGGATGTTTCACAGCTCCTGCTGTCTGCAGGGTCACCCAAAAAACAAGTGCTAAGAGAAAGTCGCCTGCATTTCAAATTTTCAGTCCAGCAGTCAGAAAGGCTGGGTGTTGGCTGGGCGTGGTGGCTCATGCCTGTAATCCCTACACTTTGGGAGGCCGAGGCGGGTGGATCACCTGAGGTCGGGAGTTCGAGAACAGCCTGACCAACATGGAGAAACCCTGTCTCTACTAAAAATACAAAATTAGGCCAGGCACAGTGGCTCATGCCTGCAATCCCAGCACTTTGGGAGGCTGAGGAGGGCAGATCATGAGGTCAGGAGATCAAGACCATCCTGGCCAACGTGGTTAAAACCCTGTCTCTACTAAAAATAGAAAAATGACCTGGGCGTGGTGGCACGTACCTGTAGTCTCAGCTGCTCAGGAGGCTGAGGCAAGAGAATTGTTTGAACCCAGGAGGCGGAGGTTGCAGTGAGCCGAGATCACGCCACCGCACTCCAGCCTGGTAACAGAGCGAGACTCCATCTCAAAAAAATAAAATTAGCTGGGCATGGTGGCACATGCCTGTAATCCCAGCTACTCAGGAGGCTAAGGCAGGCGAATTGCTTGAACCCAGGAGGCAGGGGTTGTGGTGAGCTGCGATCACGCCATTGCACACCAGCCTAGGCAACAAGAGCGAAACTCTGTCTTAAAAAAAAAGAAAGGCTGGGTGTTAGAACCACATCTCCAAGATTCGTTTACTTCTGCAAGTCATGATGTCTGTGACCTTGCACTTGAGAACAGATTGTAACAGATAAAATACAGCTGAATTACTAAAAAGGTTTCTGCCCAGCAGTGGTAACTGTGCTGCTTGCTGTTTCCCACCCGGGGGAATTAGGTTCCTATCGAGATGGTTTCAGTTTTTCAGGCAAATACAACGTGGTCACTTTGAGCAGTGTCTTCTCAGCCCATTCTCAATAGCAATTGGCAAAAGAAGTGGTTTTAGTGGACCTAAATATTGATATTATCTTCCTTTTATTCCTCTAAGACTCCCCACCTAACAGAAGGGTACTGCAGGAATGATCCGAACTTTGGGACAGGAGACCCATTTGCAGTCTTGGCTAGATTTAAAGTTATATTGTAAAGTTGAAAAAAAAAAACAACCCTCAAAAGATACCTCCATGCACTAGCAGGAGTACAGAAATTCTGTTCCTCCATCTCCTGCCTTCCCCAGCCTCTTCCCCAACAGAACTTCTGGGAACATGCAGGTGCAACAGACCTCCTTAAAGCTGTATGGTTGGAGCTATAAAGGTGGAAAATTTGAAACCATGAGCATGTGGAAACATCTTCACAGGTGCCTTACCCACAGGACAGAGGCAGGCATATGGTTGAAATTCCCCACCACCTCCACTAGATCTTATAATTTTCTACTGTTTGTCTGTGCAGGGAACATTTCTTAGCTAAGCTACAAGTGTTGGTAGTCTGTAAGCTTACCATTATTCATTATTATTTATCTTCTTCCCTTCGTTGTAAACTTCAGAGGCAAATTGCCCATACTTGTTATCTCCACCATCTCAGCACTGTTCACTCCTTTACCCCCCACCTCACTCTTGATCTGATCATTCTATTCAAATTGCACTTTTTCAAAGCCACCAATAACCTGTGAATCCCAAAATAAAAACGGTTGCTCAATTTGCATTTGTCTTGACACCCACCAGTCTCTGATCTACAGCCCCCCTAATCTATCATGCTGCTAACTGGACAACACTACTTGAAACTGTTGCTTTAGTTTCTTTGATACTGTCTCTTCCTGGTTGCTTTTAACACTCTACATTCTCTTTTGCTCCTTCACTGATAAATATTCACAGCAAGTATCTGTTCCTCATCAGCTATAATGACCATAGTCTTTCTTTTCTTTTTTTTAATTATACTTTAAGTTCTAGGGTACATGAGTACAACCTGCAGGTTTGTTACATATGTATACATGTGCCATGTTGGTGTGCTGCACCCATTAACTCATCATATAATGACCATGATCTTTGTAAGACTATCTGTCATTCTGCTTTTTCATTCTCTGTCATTTTTCCTGCCTAATTAGTTTTTTAAAAATCTTGTTTCTTTCTTTGAACGTCCCTTTAATCTGTCACCACCGTGACCCAGAATCTCACCTACTCATGTCTGACTTGCTGCAACATCCTATTATTTAGTTTTTCTGCCTCTGTTGAACCCTAAATATTACTGCCAGATTAATTCGGCAAATTCTCCTGTGTTAAATTACTATTTACAAAACCCACGATGACTCCCCATTATTCACATAATAGTTTCTTGAGAGATAGGGTCTCATTCTGTTGCCCAGTCTGGAGTGCAGTGGCACAATCACAGATCACTGTAACCTCGAGCTCCTGGGCTCAAGCAATCCTCCCACCTCAGCCTCAAGCTGGGACTACTACAGGCACACACCACCACATCGGGCTAATTTTTAATTTTTTGTAGAGACAGGGTCTCGCTATGCTGTCAACGCTAGTCTCAAACTCCTGGCCTCAAGCAACCCTCCCTTCTCCCCCTCCCCAAAGTGCTGAGATTACAGGTGCAAACCACTGTGCCCAGTCTATTCACAGAATAAATGTCTGAGTCTGCCATTCAAGTTCCCCTACAGTCTAGTCCCTCTTTACCTAGCCGAGATTTTCTATACCCAATACCAAAAGTATATAAAATGACTATACCAAAAGTATCCAAAATGATACCCAGATATCTAAGCCTCCCTATTATCAATGAGCAGCACAGAGAACCCTTGGTTTTCCCTAGACCTTCCACTTAACATTGCCAATACCACTGCGGTTCATGGTTCCCAATCCCAACAGAGCAACTGAACATGTATCATCCCTTCAAAGAACCTGCGCTCTTCAGAGTACCCACTCCTCAGAGCTACGTGGATTCTACCAGGATTACTCCACTCAAACCAGAAGGCATGTGACAGGTAGGTATTGGCAAGCCAAGAAATGAAGGGTCCTCTGTGTTTGTGATGTTGGCATTCGAATGTTATTCCATTACAGGGGATGGAGGAGGAAGAGGAGGAAGGAAAAAGGAGGATTTGTTGTTGTTATTGTTGTTATTGTTGTTCTGCTGCTCAGTGAAAGTACAAACAGAACCTGACAAACTGAATTCTTTCAGTTCTTTTCAGTAAAGTAGCTCACCAGATAAAATACCCCTGGTGGTTGCTTGAATTAGAGATGAGTAAACTGATCTGCTTCTTTATTTTCAACTTCTCAAAGGCAGTTGTTCACAAGCACATCTTAGGAAACAAACTCATCTCCGTGACTCTTGGCTGCAGAATAAATTGCTAATGATTAACAATACTCTTAATGAGTCAGTCACCAGTGCCTGTAATCCCAGCACTTTGGGAGGCCAAGGCAGGTGGATGGCTTGAGCTCAGGAGTTCAAGACCAGCCTGAGCAACATGGCAAAACCCCATCTTTACCAAAAAATACAAAAATTAGCTGAGTGTGGTGGTGTGCACCTGTAGTCCCAGCTACTTAGGAGGCTGTGGTGGGAAGACTGCTTGAGCCTAGGAGGTGGAGGCACCATCAGCCAAGATAGCACCACTGCACTCCAGCCTGGGTAACAGAGCCAGACCCTGTCTCAAAACAAAACCAATACTCTTAAAGGAAAATCTAAAGTTCAGGCATAAAAAGATAGGCCTGGCATGGGTTCATGAACCTGTTCACCGGGCATGGGAGGTAAACGGACCACCAAGGAGCCTTTCCTTTTGAGAGTACTATTCCCTGAGCTAATGCTAGAAACTCAAGGCTCCTGATTAGATGATAAAAATTATTTATACTTTAGATATGATGCTTGTTCCCAAAACTGTAACCATATGGCCTTCTATATGGAACTTTCTTGAATTTCCATTCTCATATTTTCATTTCCTCTAAATCAGCTCATCTCTAGTCTCCTTTGTTGGGATTTCAGAATACAGTAGAGATTCTTCCCTGATTTAGCTACAAAGAAACAACTTACTTACTATTTGTTTGTTCTCTAGCAGTGAGAACAGATTTCCACTGATCCCTCCACAACTCAGTCCCTAATGAATCTTACCCATTTCAGGAATGCCTTTGTAGTGAACCCCATCAACACAGGTATTCCGTAACCTTAAGTAATGTGACTCGTTTAATATATCGGTTTGTGAAGTTTGTTGCTGAATTGCTGACAACTTTTTTCTATGGAAGCTATGTGATAAACGGTCATTAGGTTCTCAGGCTAGCTCTCATGCCCATTCATCTATTCATCCATAGTACCAAAGCAGTAGTATGAAGGGGGAAAATCTTTCTGCATTCCTGAATCCCCTTGACCTAAAGGTAGGAAGGGAATGAATGGTTCCAATTTCTTTGTGTCTTTGTGTCTTTCCAGGGATCCTTTGCATATACAACTATAGTTTTATATATATAAATTTATATTATATATGTAGTTACATAGTTATACATAATTATATATAGTTGAATATGCAAAGAATATTATATATATCAATCAATGAATAAAAAGATAAATAAAATGATCTATATGTGAATACTGTTAAGCCTTTATTTTTACTTCTTTTAATGAGACTCATTTTATGAGACCAGCATAATCCTAATATCAAAAACAAAGACATTGTAAGAAAGTTAGAGAGCAATATTCCTTATGGACATAAATGCAAGCATTAAGTTAAAAATTAGTAATTTGAATTCTGTAATATGGTGAAAGGATAATACATTATGTCCAAGTGGTGCTTATCCCAGGAATGCAAGGTCGGTTCACAATCAGAGTAATTTACAATATTAAAGACAAAAAGAAGAAGAAAAACTTAAAGAGATGCAGAAAAAACATTTAACAAAAATCAACATCCTTTTCTAATAAAAATGATTTAAAAACTGGGAATACAAGACAGTTTCCTCAACCTGATAAAGAGTATCTGTGAAAAACTTACAGCTAACATCCTACTTGATAAAAGGCCGAATGATCTCCTCTCAAGATTGGCAACACAGCAAAAATGTCTACACTCACTACTTCTCTTTAACATTGTGGTAGAGGTCATAGTCAGTGAAACAGGTAAGAAAGAGAAATAAAAGTCATACAGATTGGAAAAGAAAAAGTAAAACCATCTTTATACACAGACAACATGATAATCTATGTAGAAAATCCTGAAGAATCTATCAAAGGTAACGAGAAGTAATATGTGAGTTTCCCAAGGATTTAGGATACTAGATCAATAAATAAAATCAACTGACTTATTTCATTTAGCATAATTTCCTCAAGGTTCATCCATGTTGCGTGTTGTAGGATTTCCTTCTCTTTTAAGGCTGAATAATATTACTGTGTATACATATGTCACATTTTTTAAGTCCATTCATCTGTTGGTGAATACTTAGGTTGTTTCCACATATTGACTTTGTGAATAGTCTATTCAGACTTTGAAAAGAGGGAAATCCTATCATTTTTGACAACTTGAATGAAATTAGAGGACATTATGTTAAATGAAAGAAAGTAGGCACAGAAAGACAAATACCACCTACTATTGCTTACATGTGGAATCTAACATGATCCAAATCATAGAAGCAGCGAGCACAATGGTGGTTACCAGAGGCTAGGGAGAGGCGCTAACAGGGAGATGCTGGTCAAAGGGCACAAAATTTCAGTTAGACAGGAAGAACAAATGGTATTTGAGATGATGATATGTTAATTAGCTTGATTCAATCATGCCACATTGTATACATATATCATAGCAACACTTTATAGCCCATACATATATACAATTATAATTTGTCAATATCCAGTTTAAGAAGTTAATACACATTGTCCTACACATTTCTGTTTTCTCTTAAAACAACTTGGAGATCTGTTGCATATCAGCACAACGCGGATCTGTCACGTGCTTTTTAATAGCTCTATAGATATAACACAGCTTTTTTGAAAAAAATACTTATAACTCTATTGATAATTTTATAAATTGTATAATAAAGGTAAATTTAAAATTTCCTTTTCTCATTATAAAAGTAGTAAATAACAATCACAAAAGAAAAATCAAGAAGTGAAAAATATTGCCCACAATCCCACTAAAACTTTGTCAGTATAGTTTTTTCAAGACAGTATTCTTGGAGTCTGATGGATGGACATTCACACCAGAATCACCTCAGGTGCCTGTCAGATGAGCAGATTTCAGAGCACTGTCCCATACTTATTGTCAGAATTTCTGAGTATGGTGCGTTATTCAGTATTGTAAGATTCACAGGCCGGGC
>NW_012106142.1:33533-52089 GCF_000951045.1 Mandrillus leucophaeus | reverse complement strand
TCACAAAAAAGGATGAGTTTGGGTTCTTTGTAGGGACATGGATGCAGCTGGAAACCATCATTCTCAGCAAACTATCACAAGAACAGAAAACCAAACACCTCATGTTCTCACTCATAGGTGGGAACTGAACAATGAGATCACTTGGACTCAGGAAGGGGAATATCACACACCGGAGCCTATTATGGGGAGCGGGGAGCGGGGAGGGATTGCATTGGGAGTTATACCTGACGTAAATGACGAGTTGATGGGTGCTGACAAGTTGATGGGTGCAGCACACCATCATGGCACAAGTATACATATGTAACAAACCTGCACGTTATGCACATGTACCCTAGAACTTAAAGTATAATAATAATTTTTTTAAAAAAGTTTTCATTATATTTTACATGCAATGCTGCATTCTTCCTTAAAAAAAAACTTTTTACAGCTAATGTTTTGTATTTCTCCATGCTACTAAATTGTCCTTGCTACTATCATTTTAATTGCCTGTGTAATACTCCACTAAATGTTTCTCTTTTTTTTGGCAGGGGGGTCTCTCTCTGTGTCACACAGGCTGGAGTGCAGTGGTGCAGCTCACTGCAACCTCCGCCTCCTAGGTTTAAGTGATTCTTCTGTCTCAGCCTCCCGAGTTGCTGGAATTACAGGCATGCGCCACCACACCCGGCTAATTTTGTATTTTTAGTAGACATGGGGTTTCACCATGTTGGGCAGGCTGGTCTCAAACTCCTGACCTCAGGTGATTCACCCACCTCGGCGTCCCAAAATGCTGGGATTACAGGCTTAAGCCACCATACCCAGCCAAATGAGTATTTCTTAATTTACTTATCTGTTCATTTAGGATCTTTCCATTGTATTCATTTTTTAAAATACCACTGCAACAAATACCTTTGCTGCACATAACTTTTTCCATATTTTGAACTACTTCCAAAAGATAAAATCATATAAGTGAAAAGACTAGGTTAAAATAAATAAATATGGTTAAGGCTCAGAATGCAAACTGCCTTCCAAACTATATTAATTTATATTTCCAGCTGCGTACAGTGGCTCACACCTGTAATCTGAGAGCTAAGAAGGGAGGATCGCTTGAGGCTGGGAGTTCAAGATCAGCCAGGGAAACAGAAAAAACCCATCTTTACAACAAAAAAATCGTTTTATTAGTTAGGTGTGGTGTTGTGTGCCTATAGTCCTATCTACTCTGGAGGTTGAGAAAGGAGCACTGCTTAAGCCCAAGAGTTCCAGGCTACAGTAAGCTATAATTGTGCTACTACACTGCAGCCTGGGCTGCATGTATAAGAGATTGAGACCCTGTCTCTTATAAAACAAATTCAATTTCCACTAGCAATGAATTAGTTTTTGCTGTCTCCATGTGAACTCTATGCTTGCTAATTTAATCAGCAAAATATTATTTTTTAATTTCTTTGATTGTAAGGTAAACATTTTTCTATATGTATGTTAATCAGCATTTCTTTTTTGGTAAATTATTAATGTTATTTGACTTTTTTTCCCATGAAGTAACTGTTTCTACATAAATAGGATAGCTTTATTTAACCTTAAAGTTATTCCCTAAGGCATGAAGTACTGAGATTCTGGGTCCCTTCAAGGTACAGCCTTCTGGCTGACTGGCACACTGCTCAGAGAGCCAATGTAGCTAAAAGCATGGACTTAGCAGTAATCTGCTGCATACTAACTGTGTGTCCTTGGGTAAGTTACTTAAATCTTAGTGCTTCAGCTTCCTCACCTTTAAATGGCAATGGTGATAATCATGATTAATAATCAATGGTTGCTTGGATTGAATGAGTCAGTACACATAGCACCTGGCACACAGTAAGCTTAAGCACTTAATAAATGAGAGCTGTTAGCCATCCTGTAGATGTGAGCTCCAGAGGAGCAGGGATTGCTGTTTGTTGCTGCTACACCAGTGCC
The DNA here is from genome assembly GCF_000951045.1 of Mandrillus leucophaeus. Taxonomy (NCBI): domain Eukaryota; kingdom Metazoa; phylum Chordata; class Mammalia; order Primates; family Cercopithecidae; genus Mandrillus; species Mandrillus leucophaeus. The sequence continues at coordinate 50,166 of NW_012106142.1, read as the reverse complement.
CAGCTGAGAACAGACTTTCAGTGGATGTTCTTTAAATGACTAGGCCAAGAAACATTATTGAAGGCAGTAATGTGTCTGCTAAAGTGCCTGCAGTCTGCACCTTTCATTTTCCTAGGCAGTTGGAGGTAAAGATGCGGGTGGGTCAGACTGACAATGGCAGAAAGTGATAAAATTCACCTGAACTCTCTTAACACAGTGAAACAAGAGCTGCTCTGGAGTCTGCAAAGAATAGCCAGAAACTGCCATCTGGGTCAGGACATTCCAATGGCCCAAGTTGTTTCTCTTTCCTCCCACCTGATTTCAGAGATCAGTCCTGCCCAGATGTTCTCACTAGGTTTGTCTTTGAAAGGAAACAAATGGAGGACTCTGAACCAAATTGCATTCAGAATTTAACCTGAAGAGCAATTTATTAGAACCTTTTAGGTCGACTCTCCATTTATCTTTGCCTGAGAAACTCGATAACAGTTTTGATCAGGCTTACTGAAGTATAACTTACCACCCTTTTTATGTATACAGTTTACATACATGCACAATAATGTCACCACACTGCAATCAAGGTATAAACCATTTCCATCACTCCAAAAAGTTCCCTCATACTCCTTCTGTAGTCAATCCCATCCTCCATCCCCAACCTCTGGTACCCACTGATCTGATTTCTGTCCTTATAGTTTTGCTCTCTCCCAAATGTCACACACATGAAATCATACAGTATGGCTGCCTTTTGTGCCCAGCTTCTTGGACTCCACCTAATGCTACGGAGATTCTTCCATGTTGTTGCACATATCAGCAGCTCACTCCTTTTTATTTCTGAGTGTACAGTGCTTTGAGCAATTAAAAATTATCTCCTGTACCAGCAAAAGTATATGTCTGAAGCTTCCTATTTTTATAGAAGCTCTATGAGTGTCAGAATGCCCACTAGATACAAAGGCCAGGCAGTGGCTCACACCTGTAATCCCAGCACTTTGGGAGGTTAAGGTGGATGGATCACTTGTGGCTAGGAGTTCGAGACCAGCCTGGGCAACATGGTGAAACCACGCCTCTACTAAAAATACAAAAAAATTATCTGGGCGTGGTGGCATGGGCCTGCAATCTCAGCTACTCGGGAAGCTGAGGCATGATAATCATTTGAACACAGGAGGTGGAGGTTGCAGTGAGCCGAGATTGTGCCATGGCACTCCAGTTTGGGTGACAGAGTGAGACTCTGTCTCAAAAAAAAAAAAAAAAAAAGATACACACAAAGAACTTGCATAACTTAGAAAATAACAGAAAGATATCATGGATTTGTAACTTGCTGAGTGTATGTTGCAGCGTTCCTGAATTATACAGATATCTTTTCTCATTGTATTAAGAAATAAAAATGTAAAAGCAATTTGGTCCCATTAGGAAATGTCATAAAACAAAACTTCTAAAAGTGCTTCATAAAAATAAAATGAAGCAATCAAACTAGATAAAAATTGTTACTTTTTTTTTAACATAAGGGGACTCTATATGAACAAAGAATAGATTGGTTTATTTACTCATCTCCTTTGAGATTGTTAAAGGACAAGCATCAACTTCACATTACAAATGATACTCAGTTGAGTAAATCAAAATGTTTTACACAAACCATCTCAGCAATCTGCACATCTATGCTGTATGAGGGAAAATATTATGTATTGATATTTTTAGCTTTTTTTTAAAAGACAGGGTCTCACTATGTTGCCCAGGCTGAATATTTATAACTTTAAAATTGAGTCATTGTCAGAGGTTAAATGTCTTACTCTATATTTTTCTCTCCTTGGAACGTCTTGAAGGCAGAGACTCATTTTCCTCATCTACCTGGCACAGAGAAGATGCTCATGAGGCATCTCCTAAGGCTGAAAGAGGTCGCAGAATAGCATGGGGGTGAAGAGGCCATGCCCCAGAGCAGAGTCAGCAGATCACAGCCCATTGATCACATCTTGCCCACAGCCTATTTTTGCAAGCAAGATTTTACTGATGACAGCCATGCCCATTCATTAAAGTAATGTCTACACTGCTTTTCCTCTGCAACAGCAGAACTGAGTACTTGTATCAGAGACCACTTGGCCCAAAAGCCTAAAACATTTACCATCTGGCCCTTTACAGAAGAAGTTTTCCAATCCCTATCTCTAAGGCAGAGCACTCTACCCCGACCAACACATTAAACAACATTTTGGCTGATTATTTCTAAATTGTAAACTGTTGCTAGAATTTAAACTCCTTGACAGGTGGGATGTTGAATGCTTCATCTTTGCTGTCCCCCACTGTGAAAAGCACAGTACAAAACCTTGGACAAGGCAGGCTTCAATAATTATATGCTACAATGGAAAGTGAAGTTGTACCAGGTGGACTCCAAGTGAATGATTTATCTGTATTAGCCTTGGCTCTAAACTACTTACTTGTTTCAAAGGATGTTATGAAAAAGAAAGAATTGTGAAAGTTAAATCCAAATGATTCAATTTAAAAATTCAAGCCCATCCAGGCATGGTGGCTCATGCTTATAATCCCAGCACTTTGGAAGGCCAAGGTGGGAGGATCGCTTGAGACCAAGAGTTCAAGACCAGCCCGGGCAACATAGCCAGATCCCCATTTCTTAAATAAATTAAAACAAACAAACAAACAACAACAACAGCAACAACAAACAAGAATTATTAGGGGGGTGGTGGTGGTGCTCTTTTGTCGTCGTTGCTTTTTGGGGTGGTGCGGGAGGATCCTTTCTTCCGCGGAGTTTTTTGTTGTTGGGGGGTGTTATTGTTGTCCTGCTGTCCTGCCTGTTGTGCAACGTGGTGCGCTGTTTTTTCTAATAATAATAATAATAATTTTAAAAAATAAAAATTTGAGCCTAATAATAAAAATCTACCCATCTCTGATCCAAAATTGTGCTATTCACCGAAGTGGTACTTGTAGTCTCACCTGCCCTGGTTAGGCTGTGGTTAACATTAGCTAAAAGAATGCACAAGCAAAATGGTGCCAAAGCACAATTCACTTTGGGAGGCCAAGGCAGGTGGATCACTTGAGGTCAGGAGTTCGTGACCAGCCTAGCCAACATGGTGAAACCCCATCTCTACTAAAAATACAAAAATTAGCTGGGCATGGTGGTATGCACCTGTAATCCCAGCTAATCAGGATGCTGAGACAGGAGAATCACTTGAAACCAGGAGGCAGAGGTTGCAGTGAGCCGAGATCATGCCACTGCACTCCAGCCTGCTCAACAGAGCAAGACTCCATCTCAAAAAAAAAAGAAAAAGCCCTTTGGCAAGGTGCACTGGCTCACGCCTGTAATCCCAGCACTTTGGGAGGCTGAGGCAGGTGGATCACCCGAGGTCAGGAGTTTGAGACCAAGCTGGCCAACATGGTGAAACTCCGTCTCCACTTAAAACACAAAAATCAGCAGGGTGTGGGGTAGTGGTGTCGGGTGCCTTTAATCCCAGCTACTCGGGAGGCTGAGGCAGCAGAATCTCTTGAGCCCAGGAGGCGGAGGCTACAGTGAGCTGAAATTGTGCCACTGCACTCCAGCCTGGGTGACACAGTGAGACTCCATCTCAGGGGAAAAAAAATTAAGAGTTTAAAAATGAAGATATTTAATTTGCTAGTAATGTGAATAGTCTGGTAGGCATGTAATCATTCTCAAGCCCCAAATTACATCAATCTGGGTTGCTTTTCTTTTTTCCTTAACCTCAAACACCAGAATGAAACAGTTCTTTCTTTCCATAAGCCCTCCTAATTTTACACATTGCCTAAACATATAAATTTATACAAAAGCAAAATGTTATTTTAGTTCTTTCTGATAGAATCAATTTCATTAAGTGATCTTCCTATAAAAACAAATATCTCACGCTGAGTTACCCCTACAAATCCATAGACTGAGAACTAGTTATTACCATTACCAAGAATAATGAACACTTTTCAGTTAATTATTTTCTTTAAAGACATTAATGAGTTTTTTTTTTTTTAAAAAAAACTACAAATCTTATTTAGGATGAGGAATATTTCTGTAGTTTTCTTACTATATCCAGAATGCCCAGATAAACCCTTTGTGTGGAATGCTTTATCATCTTCTGCATCTTCCTCCTGCACTGGTGAACAGGTTCAAGATAAAAGGCACTGAGGAAACACGCACAAGGTATTCCAGCCTATTAACAAAGTGCAGGAGGTTCAAATGGCAGGGGTCCAGGGAACAAGGAGCACTGAGCAGGAAGCTGGACCAGAGGCAAAGGTAAACCAACTCAGAGTTTATCACGTAACAGGTGTGCATGTGCACGTCAAATCATTTATTTGTTTAACACCTGGGAAAGGTAGGCATGACTGTCCTCACTTTACTGATTAAGAAACTGGGACTCCCAAGGTTTAAGCAGCTTGCCCAAAGACACGTAGCTGATGGGGCAAAAGCCCAAGTCAAACCTGCATTCAGTGCATCATCTCTTTATTTAGTGCCCTTAATGATCCATCATGCAGCATCTGTCTTCTGCAGACAGGAGACGAGGGTCTGTTCATATTAATATAAACTTTATAAATAGCCTGATTTAAAAACCAGGTAGTGGCCAGGCACGGTGGCTCACATCTGTAATCCCATCATTTTGGGACGCTGAGGCGGGCAGACTGAGCTCAGGAGTTTGAGACCAGCCTGGGCAACATGGTGAGACCCTGTCTCTACAAAAATACACAAAAATTAGCGAGACGTGGTGGCACATGCCTGTAATTCAAGCTACTCAGGAGGCTGAGGCAGGAGAATTGCTTGAACCCAGGAAGTGGAGGTTGCGGTGAGTGGAGATCGCGCCATTGCACTCCAGCCTGGGCGACAGAGTGAGACTTTGTCTCAAAAAAAAAAAAAAAATCAAAATACGGGAGTGACTTAGCTAGGATTTTTCTGGTATAATTGCTTACACTAGACAAATATGCATTGAGTTTTAGAAAAAAAAATTCCAATGAAAGTCATTTTTGGCCGGGCGCAGTGGCTCACGGCTGTAATCCCAGCACTTTGGGAGGCCAAGATGGGCAAATCACCTGCGGCCAGGAGTTCAAGACCAGCCTGACCAACAGGGAGAAACCCCTTCTCTACTAAAAATACAAAATTAGCCGGGTGTGGTGGCACATGCCTGTACCAGTTATTCAGGAGGCTGAGGCAGGAGAATCGTTTGAACCAGGGAGGCGGAGGTTTCAGTGAGCCTAGATCACGCCATTGCACTCCAGCCTGGACAACAAGAGTGAAACTCCGTTTCAAAAAATAATAATATAATAAAGTCATTTTTAATATTTTAATATTTTTAAACCCAAGGAGATGAGACTGTAGGTACTATGTAGGACCATGCCCAGCAGATTACAGGGGGTCAGAAGAGACTATTGTTTTTTGTTTTTTGGTTTTTGTTTTGTTTTGTTTTGAGAAGGAGTTTTGCTCAGTCGCCTAGGCTGGAGTGCAGTGGCGCGATCTCGGCTCACTGCAAGCTCTGCCTCCCGGGTTCACGCCATTCTCCCACCTCAGCCTCCCAAGTAGCTGGGACTACGGGCGCCCACCACCACACCCGGCTAATTTTGTTTTGTATTTTTAGCAGACAGGGTTTCACTGTGTTAGCCAGGATGGTCTCGATCTCCTGACCTCGCGATCCGCCCGCCTCGGCCTCCCAAAGTGCTGGGGTTACAGGCGTGAGCCACCGCACCCAGCCGTGACTATTGGTTTAGCACTGACGACCACAGCATTTGGACAGCGCAATTATGCACAGAAAGGCTGTATATAGCTGTACTACAGAGACTCACTCCATAAATGTATAAATTTTTATTTATCAATCGATAAAAGAGACCCGCTCCCAAGAAACGGTAAAAATGTACTAGAGATATAGTAGTCAGTGCCAGAATGTTTTCCCCTGTGAATACTTTTCCTTCAAGTAACTTTTTCTTCCCTTTTATAACTTTATAACAGGACTTGAGGAGTGATTCCTCCCCAGAGGGGTGAGACATCGTCACAACACTATAAAGTAATAACTGCCATCACATAACATACAACATGCAACCACTCTGGCATGGGACAACCGGGAAATGCTCCACAGGGAAAATGATTTGAAGTTGGAGATGAAGAAAGAGTCCAATTCTTGCCACATGGGAAAGTGCAAAAGGAGAAAAGAGCATTTAAAGGCTCAGGGGAGAAAGCATGCAGGCTTGTATTTCTCTGGAGTTCACAGGACAATGCTGAAAATGTTGTGCTCTAAGATCTGTGCTGAAATAGTTCTCTACCTTTCATCAATAGGCAAATTCAGAATTCAGCCAGGATCCCTAAAGAGCTGATTGATGTCTGCGTCAGCTCTGTGACATCACCCTGACAGACATGGCTGTTTGCTGTCACCTTCTGACACACAGTCTCCTCTCTGTGTTGATATATCATCGCCAACACGACAGCCAGCCATAAAGGTAAGGCATTATTTTGCCCTAAAACAAATATCAGGCTGGCAGTCTTATGCTGAGATTTAGCACCGTCTATAAAATACTCATAAAACGATTGCCAATGGAGGTGCAATAATTACAACTCCTCAGAAATATGCTATTTTGAGATTAAGGGGAGAGCACAAACAAGGTCTACCTTGACGGAAGAAGGTAAGAACCTGCTGGATGATATTTGTTCTTTCCTTTAGAGGAATTATATATATGTATATAAAACATTAATTTATTTACAGCATTTTCTGTAAGGGTCAAGAGATTTTCAAGCAAAAGCACTATTTCAGCAAAACTGAACGTAAACCAGCCTTTCATTTCCAGAAAGCTACCCCTGCATGATCTGAACATTGAAAAGAACATATATACGTCAGAACCATGGGCACAACACAGAGATACAGAACATTTGGTATTTCTACTTGATCTGTGGAAAACGGGATTCTTCCCACTGGTGTCAGCAACCAAATCTGGAGGCCTCAGTATGAATAGTTGTTTTAGGATTGCAAGAATGCATCCATGCATATGTATTTATTTATAATTTGCCTCATTCTTTATGGATTTGACATAGCTTTCAGCAGGTACATATGTAACCAAATAACAGTAAAACATTGGTAGAAATTTAAAAATCCAGACAGGGAAAATATAAATGAGAGTAGAAATTCAAGACGACTAACATGAAAGACACACACATGCATGCCATCACTGAAGTTTGACTCTGGGTCCCCAGGTACTCACAATGAAAAGACAGGCCCAACTAGTCCCATCCTTCTCATCAGCAAAAAGGAAGAGGCATACAGTGCCTTAGGAAGACAAAGTTATCCTGGCCCTGAATTTTAAAAGGAAGTTCTCAAACAGAGCATTCTTCAAACAACACTGAAATGGGACTCCCCTGAAAACCTCTGTAATAAACGCAATAACTGACTCTATACGGTTTTCTTTCATAGTATCATCCTTGACTTAAAAAAAAAACAGCATAGTGTAAAACATAAAACACCAACTCCATGAAGGTGATTCTTTAGGCAACCCACTAAGATGATTTTGCTCAGTGATGTTATTTGCTAGCTGACTGATAAGAAATTCAAAAAACAGTGGATGGATGACATTTCCTCCAGTCAATCTTCCAGAGTGTAGACACTCATCCATTCATTCACTCATTTGTTTCTTCATTTCTTGATCTTCTCCTAGATATTAGGAATCAAGTTAGGTGCTATGGATCCAAAAGCATATGAAGACATAATCCCAATTGTTAACAACCTCATCATTTAGTAAACTTTGATTTTCTTTTTAGTTTTAAATTTTTTGTAGAGATGGGATTTTGCTATGTTGCTCAGGTTGGTCTAGAACTCCTGGCCTCAACTGATCCTCTCACCTTGGCCTCTCAAAGTGCTGGGATTACAGGTCCTTTGATTTTCAAAGATACTTTTTTCCATCAGGAATCTTATCGCCATAAATTTTTACTGCAACTCTTTGTGGCAACTTGAAAAGGATGATACAATATTTACCATACTTTAATAAAAGCATTTATTACATAATATCATTCTTCGTCTTTTTAACTTTTTTCTCTACAAGGTTTATCATATTTACTAGTTTATTTGACAAATATTTATTAAGTGCCCATTATTTCCAGGCACTGTTCTTGGCACTGAGTTATAGCCATGAAAAACAGCAACAAAAAATCCCTGCCCTTATACAGAACATACATTCTAGTGGCAATATGTACCAGGCAGAGTTCTAAAATAATTGCTTATAGTAATTCATGTAACCCTCATAATAATCCAAAGGATAAGGTGCTATTACTGTTTCGACTTTACAGATCAGAAAGCTGAGGCAAAGTAAGCTTAAATACCAAAGTAATATGACTATTAAGTGTAGAACAGATATTTAAACTCAGGCAGTTTGGTCCTAGAGTCCATGTACCTAAGCCCTGCAGTGACTGTCCCTAACAGCTCAGGAAATACCTGGTTGAATGAATGAAGAGAGGAGGAAGAAAGGCTAGAGAAGAAGTCAGGAAAAATGTTGTAAAGATTAATCAAATCCTTACATTTTGTAGAAAACTCGAATGGTCACAAAGTAATTTCAAACGAAACGTTACTGAAGCTTCATTACCACTCTCTGCAGCATGTATTCTGATTCTCATTATTCAGAGACGAAAACTGAGCCCAGAGCCTGTCCTGGTCACACGGTCTATGGGTGGTAAAGTCAGATCTCCTATGCTCTTTCTAACACACCTGAGAAGCGGCAACAGCCAACTCTGCTGGAGGTGCCCAGCAAAGGCTCTCAGAGGAAGGGCCACTGAACTGCACCTTGAAGACAATGACTGGGATTTTAAAGTCACAACATTCGGCCGGGTGCGGTGGCTCATGCCTGTAATCCCAGCACTTTGGGAGGCCAAGGCAAGTGGATTACTTGAAGTCAGGAGTTCAAGACCAGCCTGGCCAACATAGCAAAAACCCCATCTCTACTAAAAAGCTAAAAATTAGCTGGGCATGGTAGGCCACACGTAATCCCAGCTACTGGGAGGCTGAGGCATGAGAATCGCTTGAACCCAGGAGGTGAAGGTTGCAGTAAGCCAGGATCACACCACTGCACTCCAGCCTGGGCAAGAGAGCAAAACTCTGTCTCAAAAAAAAAAAGAAAAAAAAAGTCACGACATTCCAGAAGACTAAGCAAATCAAGAAAACCAAAGTGCTAGGCAAGTAGTATTAACTCAACAAATATTTGAAATACATTTCTTCCCATAGGTTCACAAATCAGAATGCTGATACCAGAGGCAAATTTGAATGAAAAGACATTCTCAGGTCCTTAGATATCAATGGATAGGTCCATCTAGTTATCACAATTAGTATCCCTTTAAAATTTTAGTTATTTGCAAATATGCTATTCCTACACAAACTGTATTCCATACAGTTTATTACTAATTCGTATGCAGCACTGCTGTCCTCAAAAAGCATGCACATAAATGTTTCAACCGAAAACTTCTGCTCATTCTTGCATTTCCTTGAGTGAGGGCCCAGGAGCTAGACAGTGTAGGTTTGAAATCTGGCTTGGGCCTCAGTTTGCTCATCTGTAAAATGGGAGCAACAATAATCCTGATAGGATAGTTACGGGGATTCAATCGATGTAGAAGGCTTAAAACAGTACCTGGCAAATAGGTGCATTTAGTAAATGTCTGCCAATGCAGTGTCTTGTATTATTTTTTTCCAAATACTCAGTCTCCTTCCTGGTTCCTCATGTATCCCCAGAATATCACCTGATATACCCACGGGTTCCATGTCATTTTCAGGATCCTATGAGAGGATTATTTATGTCAACCCATTGACAACCGGGTTGGCCATGTCACTTGCCTCGGCCAACAGCATGTGAGAAAACATGAAATACGCAATGTCAAAGCAGAAGTTTTAGGAGCCACTGCATGTGTCCACTGACTCTCTCTTTTCCCTTAGACATGAGCATAGTATGTACCAAAGAGAGGCCCTTCCTTCAGCTTGGATCCTGGAATGAAAAGACCTAAGGAACAGTAGCAGATCCAATGCCAATCTGCCACAGACATACAATGTGGGCAAGAAGCAAACCTCTGTTCTTGCAAGCCACTAAGATTTGGGGGCTATTTATTGCCACAAAATAACTGACTAAAAGGGCTGCTGTTGTTATGCTGATGATGATTGAACTGAACTGCAATTTTAACACAAAACATTTAGCTTTGAAAAACTTTTTAAAAATCAATAGGTAAAAAAAATCCCAAGTTTTCACAACAGACTTCTTATGACAGATGTCATAAGAACTGGCCTAAAATATCTCTTAGGTATTTGGTCAAATACCTCATAGAAAAGTGAGTAACTGGATTCCTATTCTTTATTGCTGCTTCTTTTTTTCTCCATCTAGCAACTGTGTCCCCTAACAAAACCTTCTAAAAGACAATGATGAGCATCTCTGCTGACTCATTTTCCCACTCTACATATTTATCCTCCTTGGAAGCCATGATTTACAAGATGGAAAATGGAAGTCAGGAGACTGGCTTTCAAAGGTCTCTTGTGACCTAAATATCCTTGTAAAAACAAGCTATTTTTTATTTTAAAGATAAGGGGATTCATAATGCAGATTTCTTCATAGTTTATTAATAGATTCTCAGATTCTGTTTTCCTGTCTCACCCCTTTGTAGTTTCAGAGAAAATTAGCTTATAAAAATCATTTGATTCTCTTACACCAACAATCGTATTTATTTATTTATTTATTTATGACAGGATTTCACTCCTGTTGCCCAGGCTGGAGTGCAATGGGGTGATCTTGGCTCAATGCAGCCTCTGCCTCCTGGGCTTAAGCTATCCTCCTGCGTTAGCCTCCCAAGTAGCTGGGACTACAGGTGCATATCACTGAGCCCCGCTAATTTTTGTATTTTTGGTAGACACAGGGTTTCGCCATGTTACCCAGGCTAGTCTCAAACTCCTGGGGCTCAAGTGATCCACCCGCCGCAGCCTCCCAAAGTGCTGAGATTACAGGAATGAGCCACCATGCCCGGCCAACAATCATACTTAAATTTTCTTCTCCATACCTCAGAAAGGCTGCAGATCCTCCCTTAGGCAATTGCACCATGTTCATTCCTGGTGGTATTAAGCACTGAACCACCGTGACTCTCTTCTAATAGTCTGTTTGCCCTCTGGCACAAGTTAGTCCAAGCTGCTATTCTAATAGAAAGAAAAATAAGCAAGTAAATAACCAAGTGCCTAGTTAAGTACTAGGAAGAAAAAAGACAGGATTTTGATAATGAATAATGAGGTATGGGCTGAGATAAACGTAACTTGCATAATCGGAGAAGACCCATCTGAGTAGGGGGCAATTCAGATGAGTGTAGCTATGTAAAGGGCAAAAGGACACCTGTTCAGGTGAAGCCCTGAGGGAGAAAAGGGCTCAGAATGTCTAAGGAACCAAAAGAAGTGATGTTTCCCTTGCTGTCTACCTTTCAGCAAGAGAAAGAGGAACATGAGATGTGGCTGAAGAATGAAATTCAAGTCAGATCATGGGGTACTTTACATTTCATTCTGAGAGGAATTACAAGGCATTGCAGAGAATTTTAAACAAGGACATGACATGCTCTGATTTTCATGGCTAAAAGATGCGTGGACATGGACTAGATGAAGCGAGAGTGGTGAAAGCCATGAAGAGGCTAGTGGGAGCACCAGGAGGAAGGAGGACTCAGCCAAGAGGATTTGGAGAGAAGCGTGAAGACATACACTGCATCTTGGAGGTAAAATATAGAAAATTTGCTGACAGAGTGAAGCTGGGGGTGGTGGAGAAGACCGCAAAGAATAAGGGCTGACATGAAGGTTTCTGGCCTGAAGGATGAGGGTGATGATGTAGTTTACTGAGATGGAGATGACTAGAGAAGGAATCTCGTTAATAAATGAAGTCAGAAATTGCATTTTTTTCCCCCAAGATCAAGTCTCACTCTGACACCCAGGCTGGAGTGCAGTGGCGTGATCTCAGCTCACTGCAGCCTTCGCCTCCCAGGCTGAGGTGATTCTCCTGCCTCAGCCTCCTAAATAGCTGGGATTACAGGCATGCACCACCATGCCCAGCTAATTTTGCACTTTTAGCAGAGATGGGGATTTCATCATACTGCCCAGGCTGGTCTCGAACTCCTGACCTCAGGTGATCCACATGCCTCGGCCTCCCAAAGTGCTGGGATTACAGGCGTGAGCCACTGTGCCTGGCCAGGAATTGTATTTTGAACAAATAAAATTTAAGATTCCTATAAGATATCCAACTGGAAGTAATCAGGTGGGCAACAGAAAAGACAGGGGGCCGGGCGCGGTGGCTCACGCCTGTAATCCCTGCACTTTGGGAGGCCGAGGTGGGCGGATCACGAGGTCAGGAGATTGAGACTGTCCTGGCTAACACGGTGAAACCCTGTCTCTACTAAAATACAAAAAATTAGCCGGGCGCAGTGGCGGGCGCCTGTAGTCCCAGCTACTCGGGAGGCTGAGGCAGGAGAATGGCGCGAACCCGGGAGGCGGAGCTTGCAGTGAGCCGAGATGGTGCCACTGCACTCCAGCCTGGGCGACAGAGTGAAGACTCCGCCTCAAAAAAAAAAAAAAAAAAAAGACAGGGAAGGAATTCAGACGAGACATCTGAGCAAGCAATAAATCTTCCCTCCTACAGGTGAAGAGGGCATTCCCATGGGAAGATGACTTAGCACAGGATGTCAGCGCAAGAAAGTAAAGACATTATACATGAAAACGGGTGACATATCAAAAACACAGAGCCAGCTTGAAGTGCCTCTCACTGGCCAAAACTACTTCATTTTATTTTATCTCTTTAGAGACAGGGTCTCACTCTGTCGCCCAGGCTGGAGTTGCAGTGGTGCAGTCACAGCTCACTGCACCCTTGAACTCCTGGGTGCAAGAGAGCCTTTCTTTGGACAGATACTGCATTAATTTTTTTTTTTTTTTTTTTAGAAAGAGAGATTCTCCCACCTCAGCCTCTGCAGTAGGTGGAACTACAGGTGTGTACCATCATGCCCAGCTAATGTTTTTGTTTGTTTGTTTGTTTCTTTTTTTGTAGAGACAAGGCCTTGGTATGTTATTCAGGCTGGTCTTAAATTCCTGGTCTCAAGTACTCCTCATGACTCGGCCTCTCAAAATGCTAGGATTTCAGGAGTGAGCCACCACACCTGGCAAAAAATATTTATTACAAAAAGAAAAAACTATTTGCGGCCGGGCGCGGTGGCTCACGCCTGTAATCCCAGCACTTTGGGAGGCCGAGACGGGCAGATCATGAGGTCAGGAGATCGAGACCATTCTGGCTAACATAGTGAAACCCCATCTCTACTAAAGAAAAATACAAAAAATTAGCTGGGCATGGTGGCAGGCGCCTGCAGTCTCAGCTACTCCGGAGGCTGAGGCAGGAGAATGGCGTGAATCCGGGAGGTGGAGATGGCAGTGAGCCAAGACCATGCCACTGTACTCCAGCCTAGGTGACAGAGCGAGACTCCATCTCAAAAAAAAAAAAAGAAAAAGAAAAAACTATTTGCTCAGTGCCAAAGCTCAGCAGTCACCCCCTTAATCAAGTGTTCAAAGTTAACATCGTCAATGATGGGATGACTCAAAATCATCAGCCACCTGATAGGGTGCAATGAGAACACAGATCCTCTCCTGTAAGATTCCTGGGAAAATAACTAACTTGCATCTAATCATGAGAGAAAACAACAGCCAATCGTAAACTGAGAGATATGCAACAAAATAAGTGGCGCATAATCTGCAAAAGTGTGAAGGTCATCACAGTCAAAGAAGGGCTGAGGAATGGTTCCAGATTAGAGACCACAGAGACACGGCAACTAAACACAACATGCAACCTGCACTGAATCTTTTTGTTATAAAGGTCATGATTCAGACAAGTAGCAAAACTTGTATGAGGTTTGTAGATTAAATGGTAGCAAAGTAATAATGTTAATTCCCTGCTTTTTGTTGGCTGGATTATGAATATCTAGGAGAATATCCTCATTCATAGAAAACACAAAATATTCTAAGATATTAAAGTATCTAGTTGGCAACTTGCTCTTAAATGGCTCAAGAGAAAACATTATTTGTATTGTATTTGCAACTTTTCTGTAAATCTGAGACTGTTTAAAAAAAGGCAATGAGTGATAATAATATGCCTATGCATCAGACTGGTAAACATTAGAGGCCTGACCAATACCAACTATTTGTGAGGATATGAAGTAATGAAAACCCTCATACCGGCCAGGTGAGGTGGCTCACGCACGCAATCCAAGCACTTTGGGAGGTGGAGGCGGGTAGATCGCCTGAGGTCAGGAGTTCGAGACCAGCAGCCTGGCCATCATGGCAAAACCCCGTCTCTATAAAAATTACAAAAATTAGCTGGGCTTGGTGGCGTGTGCCTGTTGTCCCAGCTACTCGGGAGGCTGAGGCAGGAGAACTGCTGGAATCCCGGAGGCGGAGGTTGCAGTGAGCTGAGATCATGTCATTGCAGTCCAACCTGGGCGACAGAGTGACACTTTGTCTCTAAAAATATATATACGTATAAAAAGAAGAAAACCTTCATACAGAGCTGTTGAGAGTGAAAACTGGAAGAACCATTTTAGACAACTGTTTGGCACTATCTAACAAAATTGAAGACACACATCCCCCATGACTCAACAACTGCACTCCTGGAGAATCTCTTGAATATGAGCACCAGGATGTTCATAGCAGCCCTGTTTGTAAGAATCAAAAACTGAAAATAACTTAAATATCTATCAATAGCAGACTAGGTCAATTGTTTATGTAGTGGACTACCATACAGTCATGCAAATGAACGAATTACAGCAACATTCACCAACAAGGATGGATGTCAAATGCAATGTTGAATGAAAGAAGCAAGATACAACCATTTAATAAAGTTCAAAACTATATTGTTTAGCTGGTAATACTTTAAGGTAATTATTATCACAAAAGTCAAGACAGTACGTGGGAAGGGAAGAAATGATGATGGGGAAGACGCACAGCGGGTAGGTGTGGTTTCTGGATGCTGGCAATGTTTCATTTCTTGCCACCCAGTGGCTCTGTGAGGGCTCATTTTACCACTGTTTGTTAGAGAGTAAATATATGATCTGTGTGCTTTCTGGACGTAATATTTCATAATTGTAAAGCTACTAAAAGCTATTTCCCGGATGCTTATTGTGTGCCAGCTACTACACTAAGCACATGTACATGTTTTATCCTATTTGAAGTTCTCAAACCTATGAGGCAGTACTATTACTATTTTCTCCCCTTTACATATGTACAAAGTGAAGCTTCATGACATCTAACATCATGGCACTAACAAATGGGGACATGAATCTATTTTAGGCTGACTTCAGAGCTTCTGAATGTAACCACTAAGTGGTTTTCAATTATTACTTTGATTGATCTCTATGTTTCAATGCGTGCTTTAGAATTAGGGTTTCTTGAGGGTTTTCTCTGTAAGTTCTCATAGCATTTAACATAGTGCTTTATAAGTGAGGCTTGATGAATATTGTTGACTACCTGAACAATTTGTCATTTCTATAACAGAACCATAGACTCTTGGGTAATATTTTTCAGTCCTCCAATCAATATGGAGAGACTGAGTTTTCAATTGTAAGGCAGAAGTCTTTAAGAAGTCATCAAAACTAGGAAAACACTCATGCTGAAACCAAAGTTAAGAGATTTACATGACTTTGACATCAAGAATGCACACAAGTACGTTACAGCAATCTCCAGGAGACCAATGGACTTGAGATAGCAACCCATGCACAGCTCATCTGAAAGAATTATGTGTAGCCATAAACATTCAAACCAGCTCTGAAAATCAGGCTTTTGCACTTGACAAAGTTCTATTGAGACTATTTCACTGCACTATACTTTGAACAAAAATCACTGCTTTTAATTTATTGGCTTTGAAATTATACAATGTGCTTCTCCCCCCAAACCTCTACATTTTGTTTGGCTCAAACAGTGTTTCATTTATTTCCCATTTTTCAGGAGTTTTATGTGCAGATCTACAGATAAGCACATGCAGGAAATTTAAAAGGAACTGAATAAGGAAACGCCACAAAAGAAATCTTCTTTTCTTTCAATTTCTATTACTAATCTCAAACTAGAATTTGAAGAGTTTGAGAATTTTATCTTTCTTCGTGAAGGGCTGGATCTCTGTAGTGATTTGTAGTATAATACAGCAATAGACTTCATCTGCTATTTAACTCTAATCAGTTTTATGATGGCATAGAAACAGAGTTGAGATCAATTGGCAGCACTGGCCTAGCAAGAGGATGGGGGAGGGGAGAGTGGCAGTAGTGGTGCTAGAGAAAAGAGGAAAAAGACAGGGATCTCACTGTTTCATTCTTGCCATAGACAGAAAATATATGTTTACATACATTTATTAAATTCTAAAGATAGGCTGGGCATGGTGGCTCACGCCTGTAATCCCAGCAGTTTGGAAGGCCAAGGCAGGCAGATCACCTGAGGTCAGGAGTTCGAGACCAGCCTGGCCAACATGGTGAAACCCCATCTCTACTAAAAATACAAATCCCAGCTACTCAGGAGGCTGAGGCAGGAGAATCACTTGAACCTGGGAGGTGGAGGTTGCAGTGAGCTGAGATCGCGCCATTGCACTCCATTCTGGGCGACAAGGGCAAAACTCTGTCTCTAAATAAATTAATTAATTTAATTAAATAGGCCAGGCATGGTGGCTCATGCCT
>NW_012106142.1:29338-33483 GCF_000951045.1 Mandrillus leucophaeus | reverse complement strand
TCTCTACTAAAAATACAAAAATTAGCTGGTTGTGGTGGTGCAAGCCTATAATCCCAGCTACTCAGGAGGTTGAGGCAGGAGAATTGCTTGAACCTGGGAGGTGGCGGTTGCAGTGAGCTGAGATCACACCATTGCACTCCAGCCTGGGCAACAAGAGCGAAACTCCTCACTCAGCCCCCCAAAAAAAATCTAAGGATAAATATCACTACAGTTGAAATAGGAAATTTAACTTAAGAATCTGATCAATTCAGCAGAAGGTAGGAAAGAAAATAAACCGAACAATAAAGAAACAATATGAAATCCTTATAAATGAAAAACATAAATGACGCAAGAAACAATAACAAATATAAAAAGTTGTTCAACATCATTAGCCATTGGGGAAACACATACCAAAAGCACAATGAGCTCCAGGCGCAGTGGCTCATGCCTGTAATCTCAGCACATTGGGAGGTCAAGGCAGGGGACTGCTTAAGGCCAGGAGTTCAAGACCAGCCTGGGCAACATAGTGAGACCCCATCTCCACAAAAATTAAAAATAAAATTAGCCAGGCATGGTGGTACACACCTGTAATCCCAGCTCCTCAGGAGGCTGAGGCGGGAGGATCCCTTGAGCCCCACAAGTTTGAGGCTGCAGTGAGTAATGATCAAAGCACTGCACTCCAGCCTGCGCAACACAGGGAGACCCTGTCTCTGAAAAAATAAATAATTTTTTAAAAAAGTACAATGAGATACCACTTCATATCCACTAGGATAGTACACTAGTTAAGGCTGCCAGTGTACTAGGATAGTACACTTGCTAAGGCTGCCATAACAACCTTAGTACTGGATGCTAACCTTAGACAGACTAGATATCTTAAACAATAGGAATTTATTTTCTCACAGTTTTGGAGATGGAAGTTCATGATCAAGGTGTTGGCAGGTTTGGTTTTTCCTGAGGCCTCTCTCCTTGGCTTGCAGATAGCCACCTTCTTGCTGCTTCTTCACATGGCCTTTTCTCTGTGCCTGTGCATCCCTGTGTCTCTGACTTTTCTTATTATAAGGACACAAGTCATATTGGGTTAGGGCCCAACCCTACTACCTCATTTAACTCTAATTACTTCCATTATGGCCCCATCTCAAAATAATAGTCGCATTAGCAATTAGGGCTTTATCACATGAATTTTGGGGAACACAAGCACATAACAGATGGCTATAACGAAAACAACAGGCAATAACAAGAGTTGGTGAGAATGTGAAAAAATTATAACCCTCATACATTGCTGGTGGGACTGTAAAATGGTGCAACAAACTTTGGAAAACAGTCTGCCAATTTCTCAAAAGGTTAAACACAGAGCTACCACATGACTCAGCAATTCTACTCCTACACATACACTCCAAAGAAATGAAAACATATGTCCACCAAAAAACTTGCACACAAATGCTCATGCTACAACCCCAATAAACCTTGAAAACATTATGCTAAGTGAAAGAAGCCAGACACCAAAGGTCACATATTATATGATCCCATTTATCTAAAATGTCCAGAATAGGCAAATCCATACAGACAGAATGTAGGTCAGTGGTTGCCTAGGGCTAGGTGTGGAAGGAGGTTGGAAAAAAAATGCAAGTGACTGCTAATAGGTACAGGGTTTCTTTCCAGATGATGAAAATGTTCTAAAACTGATTGTGATGATATAACCGAGTATCCCAGTCTCAAAATGCATTTTAAAACTCTTTTTGTTCCTTTCTTGCTTTCAGCCTTGAAACATACTTTGAAACTCTTTGTTTCTCTTTTTCCCATCAGGCCTTTCCATGAACAGTGCTCGCTTATCTAATTCTGTGCTTGCTTAGAAATTCCAGGGGCCAATTTTGAAACAAACCAGACAGAGAGGGCCAGCTGCAGAATCCTCTTACTCAAGGGGAGTTGGGAACAGTTAGCCCACCACTACTGGTCAAAGTCAGGATGATGCAAATCAGACCCCCGGTTGGGCAATTACTTAAGATAACCATTGGAACAAGAGGTGCCCACCTTGCCACCACTCCCACGTATTTCCCACACCTTTTCTTTCTTAAACCCCTTCGTTCAGCCCAGAAGAAGGAGATGGTTCCTTTGAGTCTCAAGCCCAGTCATTCTCCCATCTGCTGGCATTTGACCAATAAAAGCTGCTTTTCTTTTACTACACCTTGCTTCTCATGCTTTGACTTCTGAACAGTGAGCGGCACAACTGAGCCAGTTACAATGATAGTTGCAAAAGCCTGAATACATTAAAAATCATTGAATTACACACTTTAAATAAGGCAAATGTGTAGTGTATAAATTCCATCTCAATAATGCTGTTATAAAAGAACAAATATATCATTGTCAAATATAGGTAAATGAATTAAATTCCTATACGAAAAGAGAAGGGCCGTCAGTGTGAGATTTTAAAAAATCTTACATATTAATTAAAGAGATACATGGCAAAGAAAACTTGAAAAGAAAATACTGGGCACAAATACATATCAGACAAACGCAAAAAGGAAAAGTTAAAAAAGACTGTCAATATTACTAATAAATAAAATAGCTGATCATGTTTATAACAAAAGAATAAGCTGAATACAGTGATATCTAATCAACTATAAATGAAAATGTTAAGCAAACTCTAATGAATTGCTGGATATTAAAAGATACTCTTTTGAGTAATTACTGGATCAAAATAGAAATCAAAACTGAAATAACAGCTTGTTCAGAAATTAACAACAAATGGCCCATAATAATAAAATCTATAGGATGAAGCCAATGCTATATGCAGAGGAATATTAATAGCTTTAAAATATTCCTTAAAACAACCTTGAAAGCTGCTGATGAATAAACTATGTATTTAACTCTTGGAAACTAGAAAAAGAACGACAAAATAAACAAAAAAAAAGTAAGAAAAAATAGACCAGGTGCAGTGGCTCACGCCTATAATCCTAGCACTTTGGGAGGCCAAGGCAGGCAGATCACTTGAGCTCAGGAGTTCAAGACTAGCCTGGGCAACATGGCAAAATTCCATCTCAAACACAAAAAATACAAAAAAAAAATTAGGCACAAACTTCTAGTCCCAGCTACTTTATGGGGCTGAGTGAGGCAGGAGGATCGCCTGAATCTGGGAGTTGGAGGTAGGTTGCAGTGAGCCGAGATCACACCACCACACTCCAGCCTGGGTGACAAAGTGAGACCCTGTTTCAAAGAAAAAAATGAAAAGAAAAAATAATATATGAAAATAAAAGCAGAAATTAATGAATTAGAAAATAAAGAGAGAATTAATAAAACTAAGAGCTGATTCTTTGAAACCCTCAAACTGTGTTCCACTGAATACTCATTTCAGGAGACATTAATAGATGGTCTATGGGGAGAAAAAGGCTTTGAAAACTATACACTAAACCTTCTATTTAAGAACTCATAATGCATATTAGCTTATTAAAGATTCTAAAAACTCCTAAAAGATATAACTGTTTTAAATTGTGTGATTCAGTCTCACAAACTTATTTGTGCATGAACACTTACTTATCAGCATTCTTTGGAATAGCATTCCATGAAATACTCGTTTGGGCAATGTTGACATGAGTAAATCTCCGGTGTGTAAAATCAATAATCAATACGAAAATATGAATATGGAGCACTTGGAATTAAAAATAGGATTGGACAGATATGGATGAGGTTAAAATAAGAAAACTGCCTGTAAGCTCTATACTTAAAATTTTTTGAAAATATACGAAAAATGGTGGCCAGGTGTGGTGGCTCACATTTGTAATCCCAGCACTTTGGGAGGCCGGGGTGGGTGGATAACTTGAGGTCAAGAGTTCAAGACCAGCCTGGCCAACATGGCAAAACCCCATCTCTACTAAAAAAACAAAATTAGCTGGGCGTGGTGGTGCACGCCTGTAATCCCAACACTATGGGAGGCTGAGGCAGGTGGATCACTTGAGCTCAGGAGTTCAAGACCAGCCTGGCCAACATAGCGAAACGCCATTTCTACTAAAAATACAAAAACTAGCCGGGCATGGTGGCCAGTGCCTCTAATCCCAGCTACTGGGGGCTGAGAGAGGAGAATCACCTGAACCTGGGAGGCGGAGACTGCAGTGAGCTGAGATTGCGCCACTGCACTCCAGCCTGGGCAACAAAGTGAGACTCCATCTCAAAAA
>NW_012106142.1:0-29288 GCF_000951045.1 Mandrillus leucophaeus | reverse complement strand
ACACACACACACACACACACACACACACACACAAAATGGGTAATTTTTAAGAAAAATGTGCCTTACCAAAATGTTTTCAGAAAGAGGTAGGAAAATAAAAACCAGGAAAAATGCAAAAATTTATGATTCAACATTGCAGTTAGAACCCCTGGCCCAAGTATAGTCAAAATCTATTATTCTTTCTTGGAACACAACAGCTTCCAGTTATCCTTGTTCTCACCACTGTCATCCCTCTGCAAAGATTTCCACAAATTTTCAACTAGTCTCCTAGCTCCAGTCTTGCCTCCCTTCCTATCCAATGAGTGAGATTCCACTAAGAGAAATCTGATCATATCATTTCTGTTTAAAATCTTTCCATGGCTCCTCATAAAATTTGGAAGAGAATCCGGACTCCACGACATGTTCTACAAGGTGCTGGAAGTTCTGGTCTCTGGGAAGCACTGGAGCCTCATCTCTCAACTCTCCCCACCTCTCCACTTTTGCTCTAGTTCTACTTAGCATTTTTCCTTTGCTCAGAAGCACCATGTGCTCCCTCACCTGCAGGTCTTCCCACAAGTTCTTCCGTCTCCCTCCCTCTCCTTTCCACTCCTGCCTGACTCTCAAATGGACATTCCTACTTAAATGGCAGTTTAAGGTGACTTCCTACGGAAAGCATTTTCTGGTTTCTCCCACTCTGTAACAGAGACTCCTCTTATTTTTTCCCACATGCCACGTATTTCCCTCATAGTAGCATTTACAACGCTGTGCTTTAATTTTCTCTTTTCTTAACTCCATCCCTCTGTAGACTACACACTCCAAGAGACCAGATATTTCATAATCTTGTTCACCATTTAATCCCTAATACTTAACAGCATTCCAGCACATAATAGAAATTCTATACGCTTACTAAAATAATGACTGAAGTATAACATTGACACTAAAGATGAAAAACATGGCACCCACAATAAAACTGTAGGCCAATCCCATCTATGACTATAGATGTAAAATCTGAAATAAAATATTGGAAGTCAAAATCAGCAGCCTAATAAAAGAATCATGGCCAATATGGGTTTACTTTAAGACTGCAAGGATGACACAAAATTAGGAAACCGAAGAAGAAAAAATACATAATTTTGATAAATGATCATGAACATTTCACGACTTCAAAATTCATCATAATCATCAAAAATGTAAAATAGAGAGATATTAATATTTAACTGTATATGAAGCATTTATTGCAAGAGAACAGAAAATACCCTCCTTGGTGAATCAATAGAAGCAAAACAAGGAATAAGACAGAAGACCTGTGAAAAATGTTATTATTGTTTTACATATTTTAGCTGAGATGCAGTAAGACAAAAAAGACACAGTAAAATTATTGGGGAAAAAGACAAAAATTATCATTATTTCAGCTTATGATTATCTACCCTTAAACTACTAGGAGTAATAAGAACAAGTTTTCATTAAGTTTTTCAAGAAAACAACTTTCCCACTTTACCAAGTTAGAAGAGGGCGGGGGAAGACTATTCATGACAACAATAAAAATATAAAATTCCCAAGAATAAAGCTAACAAAAAATACAGAACTTACATGAGGAAAAATTTTTCAAATGAATCTCTGATTTAACTTAAGTCCAATCAAGCCAAACAATTTGTATTTCTGGAGTTAGATATTACAGTTCTAAAATTTTTTCTATTAAGGTAAGTGATTGATAAGAGGTTAAAAAAAAAAATTGAAAGAGAAAAATTAATGAAAAGGAGCTTGCCTTACCGTATGGTAAAATGGAATATAACACTGAAATTTAAATAATGTGGTACCAGAACAGTAGTATCCAAAATAATCATAGAGGTATGTTAGGAAATACATAAATAGATCTAAAAATTATTGAGATTTAGTGTAGGAATTTTTGGACTTTTAAATGAGCATAGAATAAATTATATTATTTAATAATTGCTGTTGTGACAATCAACTAAACATTTGGGAAAAACAGATCACTACTTTTAATTCACACCTAAATATATCCCATGCAGATTAAAAGAGGAAATATTTTTAAAACTCATCAGAGTACTAAAAGAAAAAGTTATAAATAGCTGAAAGAAGTGGCTTTTATAATCGCATGAAAACAGAGCCAAGAACATGAAAGAAAAGACCAGTAGGTAGAATTACATAAACATTTCAAATTTCACATAGCCTATAACACTTAGCATAAAAGTAAAAAGAAAAAAGGATAAATCTGGAAAAGATAAATCGTAATTCCCAGATTTCTCAAGTATACAGGGAAGCAGGTATTTTCTGACAAGGCTGACAGTACAAAAAGGCACAAACTTTCAGAAGGGCACTCTGCCAACATTTCCACAAACAAATAAAGAGAAAGAAATAAATCAACCTAAATGCCACCATTACAGAAGTGGCTAATTAAATTATGGCATAACCATGAAATACTATCTAGTCATTTGGTAACATCATATAGATTCCTTGATGTGAAAGAACACCCATGGTATATTAAAAAGCAAAGGGTTTAAAAAATAATCGATGTAGGATAATCCCATTGGTGTTAAAACTTTACAAACATATAAAAATAGAAAGACAATAAAATGTTAACAATGAGTATTTCTGGGTATAAGAAACTGTGGTTTTTAAATTTTCTTTTTTAAAACTTCTTAAATTTTTCTTCAATGAACACCTATTACTTTCATAATTTGGAGAAGGTAATAAAACCAAATTTGGTTGGGCGCAGTGGCTCATGGCTATAATCCCAGCACTTTGGGAGGCCAAGGCAGGAGGATCACTTGAGGCCAAGAGATGGAGACCAGCCTGGGTAACACAGTGAGACTCTCATCTCTATAATTTTTTTTTTTTAAACTAGCCAAAATGGTGGCACGTGTCTGCCGTCCCAGCTATTTGGGAGGCTGAGGAGGGAGGATCGCTTGAGCCCAGGAGGTCAAGGCTGCAGTGAGCTGTGATCATGGCACTGCACCCCAGGCTAGGTGATAGAATAAGACTCTGTTTCTTAAAAAAAGAAAAAAAAGAAAAAAAAGGCCGTACTTCTTCAGTTTAGATACTTACTTTTACTTATGAGACATTCAGCATCTCTTGTTTTGAGTTTGCTTTTTTTGTTAAGTTTTGAGACAGGGTCTCACTCTGTCCTCCAGGCTGAAATGTAGTGGCACAATCACAGCTCACTGCAGGCTCGACCTCCTGGGCTCAAGTGATTCTCCCACTTTAGCTTCCCAAAGCACTGGGCTAATAAGTGTGAGCCACGACACCCAGCCAAGAAAGATAATCTTTAAGGAACCTTTATTTCAAGTTCTGGAGTATATCTTGAAAGCACTGGTGACAGGTAAATCGCTCCTGGATGACAGGTAACTGCAAGAACACCCTTCCAATGTGTTTCACAATCAATCAGTCCTGTTTTGCATTTCAATCCCTCCCATCAGCTTGCCCCGCTGCATCTTCCAGTCAGTCTCTGTTTCTTTAGTGGGAAACACAGAAGGTCTGTTTGGTGTGTATCTCTGGTATGTAGGGTTAAGCAATTTAATTTTGTTGTTAAATGTCTGGGTTTGTCTCTTCATAAAATGCCACTTGGTGGCAGTAACCAGAAGTAATGGCAGAACACTGGAGAGAAGCTAAGCCTTGTGGCTCCTCTAGCTATTCCAATCCACAAGCCCTCCTCTTTCATTGACTTGAGAAGTTATTCTGGGCCTCTATAATTTTTCATTTGTTCATAAACTGGAGAACAGTATTTTTCTCTTATTCTCTCATTCTTCATCCTGGTCAGGTCACTTTTTCTAAATGAGCTCAGCAGCCTGGAAACAAGCATGGAGAAAGCCAAGAGTTGGGAAATACCCAGGGTTTTGTTTTTGCTGGGACTGCATTATGGAAGGACAAGAAAGCTCAGGATGTTGCCAAAAGAGTGGCTGTTAAAATAGATTATGGACTTTAACATAGGTGCGATAAAAGTGAGGATGAGAGAGCTGATGGACAGGGCAAAAGTGGATGTTTCAAAGAACTGGCCCTGTGCAATGCTGACGAGGCTGTTCAGGATTGTTTTTTGTTGCCTTTCATGATCTGAGACTATGAATACACATTTTCAGGGAATAGGCAAGTCTGTGTGCACAAGTACTTATATAATACTGGAATATTTACGTCATTCTATCAGGAATAAGAAATATAAAAATTCAATAGTAGAAGGAATTTCAATCATACTTTTAAAGGAAAGATGTTTTCTCTTTATTGATGTGTGTATGCATGCTTCAGAGAATGAGAGAAAGAAGTTACTAAAATAGCAATACAAATGCAACTAGCAAAGGACAACTCCAATAGAAGATGCATGGGACACGAAAAAGAGCTTGTTAATAACCAAGCAGTATGTATCAGCCAATGTGCCTTTCCCAAACCCATTCAGAATCATTTCCAGCCTTTGCTACAATCCAGAGTAAAGACTAGAGAACAGGAAGGTGACATTCCTGCACAGTGACCATGCCTGAGAGACGGCCAGGTCTTCAACATCTCGGTTGAAGTGAACCGTGGAGAGTTACTGTGGATACAGGGATAAAAGGGAAGACAGCTGAGTCATGAAATGTTAAAATAAGTTAAAACATGCATTTCCAAAAAGAGAGAAGAAAATTGATTGTGTCCTCTGGTGACTACACTTTTATAAATACATATAGTAAGACAAAACTAAACAAATTTACAGTAATCCAGGAAAAAATTTGCTGAAAACATACAAAATTTCTGTGAGGCTGTCTTTTGAAAAATCCAAATACCACACTGTATTTATGTCACGATTTTAACTTCCAAATCATTCTGCAGGTAGGCAAGTACTGAAAGGGAAAGGAAAAAATGCAAAGTTTAAATATGTGGAGAATGGTTACGGATTTTTTTCCTTTTTATTTATATAAATGTAATTATATTTGTGCAAAAACGAAAAAATGCAAAAAAAAAAAAGCATTTTTTTTCTCTTACGTAAGAATTTTCATATTCATTGTATTCCCAGGGACATAAACCCATCTTCTCCCATCGTGGTAGATGTTAATCATCTCAGCATATGGAAGCATTTCTCTTCCTCTCACACTGTCATTGCTTCATCTGCAAGCACGCCTTCTGAAGCAGGCTACAGATTCAGAGGCCATGATACAAATGAAACCGAGCAGACACTGCCCAACATTCCCTTCAGAACCTCCTCTTTCTTTCACTATCTATTCAAAAACAGAGGAACCACTCTAAGCTTGCTAGTTGCAAGGTTTAATAACCTTTTCTCCTCTATATCCTTGCCTCTGGGGATGCAGCAGAAAGGAAAGAATAAGGCTGTTTCCCAAGAAGCGATGAAAAAGACAGAAGATTGAGAAAGTGAGGTGAAGAGAGAGGGGGAAGAAAGAGAGAGAGTAAGAGAGAGGAAGGGAGGGAGGGAGAGAGAACTATTTCCAGACTCAGAAAAGAGAAAGAGGTAAACCAAGGTTTTTTCTTGCTCCTAAGCTTTAAAGGTATGACAGTAATATTAGGACATAGGATGGTCATTAAATATTGAAGCAATCTCACAAATCAAGTAGCATAAGACTTTATTGCTTAAAGATATTTGGAATTGAGTAGATGGAAGCACCTTTTGATGAAAACAAACTTAAAAATAACTTTTCTGGTTGAATTTGAACCATATATAGACACCTTTGACAACTTCATGAGCATTTTCTTCATGTCATCAGTAGGCCTTTCATAAGAAGAATTATGATACACACTGGCCCTAATTATGAAACCTACTAAAGTTATACTTATTGGAGGCTCTAACAATCAGAGCTCTTTAAAATCTGCTGAGAAAATAGAAGATATCTTCTGGAAAAGATGGAAACCTTGAATCATCAAATGTGTTTTCTTTGTGGAGTAAAAGAGGGACAGGTTATTTTCAGTTTTCTAGGTCAAAAAGTTTGAAACTAGAAGAGGCATTTCTTCTAGACTTAGGTAGGGTCATAAAACCTTTTCACAAATCTCATGTTTCATCCTCTCCTGATGCAGGATGATAACCTGTCCTTTTACAAACAGGAGTTCAAGTACAGTCTCATGGTACAGGATAGTTAATAGACAAAGTCTGAATTTAGAATCAGAGAACTGAAGTGTTAGTGATTTTTTTGGTAAGTTATATAAACAATGTTAACGGAAACATTCAATAGTGCATTTTTCCCATTGCTCCCAAGATTAGGTCTCTTTCTGCTGCTGTGTTAGTGATTTATTTTTTATTTTATTTTATTTTTCCTTTTGAGACAGAGTCTTGCTCTGTCACCCAGGCTGGAGTTGCAGTGACGCAATCTTGGCTCACTGCAATTTCCAGCTCTCAGGTTCAAGCAATTCTCGTGCTTTTGCCTCCCAAGAAGCTGAGATTGCAGGCACACACCATTACACCTAGCTAATTTTTGTATTTTTAGTAGAGACAGGGTTTCACTATGTTGGCCAGGCTGGTCTTGAACTCCTGGCCTCAAGC
The DNA here is from genome assembly GCF_000951045.1 of Mandrillus leucophaeus. NCBI lineage: Eukaryota > Metazoa > Chordata > Mammalia > Primates > Cercopithecidae > Mandrillus > Mandrillus leucophaeus. The sequence continues at coordinate 22,840 of NW_012106142.1, read as the reverse complement.
AATCCATCCACCTCAGCCTCCCAAAGTGCTGGGATTACAGGTGTGAGCCACCACAGCCAGCCAGATTTAATATTATTCCTTTTATCATCTCATCTATCTCCTGTTTCAATCATTTACATCTTTGAATCACAATCTCAGAGAAAGTCACCAAGGTAGGAGAGTAGGGGTAGGGGGTGGTAAATGTCACTTTTAGACTAGCATGTCTAAACCTCTAAAAGGTATAAACAAAGAAAAGGCTTTCAGGAGCTAAGGTATATGAATGCAAAAGCTATCCAATGAAGTGAAGATAAGGGCCTTACCCACTTCCTTATCCCCACCCTTAAATCCAGAAAATCAGAATATCTGAAATATAACAACTACATTCTCTTTAGTTTGTTTGTTTGGAGACAGGGTCTTGCTCTATGGCCTGAGCTGGAGCACAGTGGTGCTGTAATAGCTCACTGCAACCTCGAACTCCTGGGCTCACGTGATCCTCCTGCCTCAGCCTTCCGAGTAGCTGGGACTACAGGCATGCACCACCACACTGGTGAAATAACAACATGCTTTAAATCTACAATCTTGTTTCAATGTTTTTCATTCTTTAAAAAGTTACCTGAGTTCTGGCCATAATGAAGTAAGAGAGATATCAGATTTGTCTTCTCAACTTAAACTTAAAAACTGGACAAAATATCTGAAGCAATGTTTTTAGGCACTAGATGACAGTGTGTAGGGCAGTGACCCCTGAGAGAAGGGAGATAAAGGAGGTGAGCCCTGGGAATGCCCCTTGTCCACTGTTATCATACATTTTACTTCTACAAGATTTTTGGTTATAAATCCTATAATTTATTGTTACTATTTTTGCTTTATACATTTATACTCATGAGCCGCATAACAACGTTTTGGTCAACAACAGACTGCATATGCAATGGTGGTCCCATAAGATAATAAGGCTGTTCACTGCAGCCTTGACCTCCTGGGGTTCAAGTCTTCGAGATTACAGGCATGCACTACCACGCCTGATATGAGCTGAAAAATTTCTATTGCCTGCTGATATCATAGTCATTGTAACAGGTGTTGCTGTAAAGACAGACCTATAGATGAATGAAACAGAATAGAAAATCCAAAAATAGACCCATACACGTTGGTTTTTGACAGTGGTGTTAGGGCAATTCATGGAGGATATGTATAAGAAAATAAATAAACCGTGCTCAATCCTTACATCACACAGCACACAAAAGTTAATATGCAGTGGATCTCAGATCTAAATGAAATAACTAAAACTAAAACTTCTAGGAAAAAATGTAGAAGAAAGTCTTTGTTATCTTGAATTAGGCAAATATATCTTAATAGGACTTAAAAAGCACAAACTTTAAAGAAACAATCAGTACAGTAGACTTCAAATTTAAAAGCTTTTTATCTTCAAAAGATACAGTCAAGAACATGAAGAGGCCAAGCCAGAAGGTGGGAGAAAATATTAATATTTGTAAAATATCTTTCCAATAAATGCTTGTATCTAGATTATGTAAAGAACTCTTAAAATTCAATAATAAAAAATCAAAGCACCCAGTAAGAAAATGGGCAAAAGACTTGACACTTTATCAAAGAAGATACACAACACACAAGTACATGAAAAGCCATTTAACATCATTAGTCATTAGGCAAATGCAAATTAGAATCACAAAAGATACCATGACACACCCACTAGAAGGGATCAAATTTAAAAGACTGACAATAGCAATTATTGGTGAGGATGTGGAGCAACTGGACCTCCATATACTGCTAGTGAGAATGTGTAATGGCACAGACACTATGGAAAACAGTTTACCCATTTTTTAAAACCTTAAACATATACCTACCACACACACATCCATTTCACTCCTATGTATTTATCCAAGAGAAATGAAAGCTTATCTCCAGACAAAGACTGGTACATGAATGTTTATGGCAACTTTATTTTAATAGCAAAACTGGAAATATTCTAAATTTCTATCAACAGGAGAATAAACAAAATGGTATAGCTATACAATAGAATATTACTCTAATTAAAAGGAACAAACTATTGATATACAAAACAGGGATTAATCTCAGAATCACCATGGTGAGTGAAAAAAAGCTCCACAAAAAAAAAACTACATACTGTATAACTCCACTTACATAAAATTCTATAAAATGCAAAGTAATTTATGGTGACAGCATGTCAGTTGTTTTCTAGGGTGTGGGTAGGAGGGATGAGTTTCAAATGAGCATGAACATACTTTGGAGAGTGAAACAGTCTTTATATTAATTGTGGTAATGGTTTCCTTATTACTTCCAAAAGAGCAAAGAGTACAGCTTAGGTCTATTCCTATGTCATATCTCATTAAATTATACTTTTTAAACATGTGCAGTTCATTCTGTGTCAATTTTACCTCAAGGAAACTTCAAGTTACCTGAGTGTGGAACTGTTCACTATCCCTTCAACCACATTTCCTCATTCACAACCCACTCAACAACGTCGTTTTAAAAGACAAGAAGTCTGTCTTCGTAGTCTGGCATGCATCCATCAAATAAAGATACTCATTTTCTTCTAACAGAAAACACAGATGGATGTGAAGGGGTCAGGGAACAACAAAGCAGGTATTTGATAATGCTAATTGGAGGGTGCAGGGAGCAGTGAAAATGGACATTTGACATTTCCTTAACATTTGACATTTCCTTGTTCTTTGTCATGCCACCTGGCCTAGCCCCTTACCTAGAATTGCTTTGGAAATCCCAAAGTCAACCTATCTTCATCAAATAATGCACTGTTCCAAGAAATTGCTTGAGTTGTCACACGGCTTTTAGCAAAAGCACATAACTCAGCTTGTCTTTTGGTTTACTTTTCTTGAGATGGAATCTTGCTCTGTCACCCATGCTGAGTGCAGTGGCCCAATTTCAGCTCACTGCAACCTCCACTTCCCGGGTTTAAGCAATTCTCTGCCTCAGCCTCCCGAGTAGCTGGGATTACAGGTGCATACCACCAGGCCTGGCTAATTTTTGTTTGTATTTTTAGTACAGATGGGGTTTCATCATGTTGGCCAGGATGGTCTTGAACTCCTGACCTTGTAATCTACCCGTCTCAGGCTCCTAAAGAGCTGGGATTACAGGTGTGAGTCACGATGCCCGGCCCAAAAGCATATAACTCAGCTTATTTTCTATTGAGGCACTACTTGCTATTGCGGGGGGAGGGAAGCCAGTATGAATCTATTCTTTCCATCTGAATCACAGATACAGGTCAAGTTCTACTCTCTCCAGGCAATCAGCCTTCCTTGACCCCTCTAGGACCTACTCATCTCCCTTCTTCCCTGACATCTGATCTATATAGAATTCTTAGTTAGTATCACACAATTTCTCATTATAATTGTTCATTTTCTTACCAACTATAGTGGGATTTCTTCTATCCTTCTCCCCAAGTTTCTGGCTTTGCCTGTAAGAACCTCTGCCCAGAGTCCACTCTCTTAGGGAAATACTGAGGAAGAAGCTTTCATGCTAATCATTATTCCTATCTCCTCTTGTCCCTTTAAGAGACATAAACAACACTTGGGGAGAAGATTGGTGCTGGTGCATGCCCAGCCCCTGGCTAGTTCCTTCTCTCAGACAGAGCTGCTAGCCCAAAAGCAGAGCACATCCCTTCTGGGGCTCAGCATGCAGTTCTCCAGCTGTTCTGCCTCCAATGGGGTAGACACATGAAATTGCGGGGGATGGCAGTAATGTTACAGGCCCCATTTTAAAAGTCTTGGGTCCAAGCCACATTCCTCAACCAGCTTGGTCAACAATACCGCTAATAAGAATTTTAATCTCCCATCAATAGGAATGAATTGGGGGTATGAATAATTACTGCCACCAACATCCAAAATGCTTTTCATTCCTTTATTTGACTGTCCAAAATGTCTACCCTTCTAAGTTGATTTCTTTTTTTTTTTTTTTTCTTTTTGAGACAGGGTCTCACCTGCCACCCAGGCTAGAGTACAGTGGTGGGAATCTCGGGTCACTACAACCTCCACCTCCGGGGCTCAGGTGATCCTCCCACCTCAGCCTCCCGAGAAGCTGGGACTATAGGTGTGGACTACCAAGCCCAGCTAATTTTTTTATTTTTTTGTGAAGACGCGGTTTCGCCGTATTGCCCAAGCTGGTCTCAAACGCTGGGGCTCGTGCAATCACCCACCTCAGCCTCCCAAAGTTCTGGGATTACAGGTATGAGCCACCCCGCCCTGCCAAGTTGATTTCTTATTCATGAATCTTTCACAATTCCTGAGGCCCTGATTAATCATTTTCTAGTCTTTGCCCCGAAGTATTTTTGTACCCCTTCCATGGTATTTATTCTACTTGTGAGTTGAGTAAACAGTATATATATACTATTGACACTTTCCTTACAGGAAAGAACTATATCATACCCTTGTTTCAACCAATTCAGCTTAATTTTTATGTACATTTAATCTGAATTGTCCTTGTAATTTCATGCTTATGGTTTGTTTTCATGCAGATTGTAGGTTCAACAGACAGTCGCTTCTTGTTAACTACTGTATCTCTTCCACTAGCATGGGGCTTGACACAGAACAAATGCTCAGTAAATCTTTGTTGAATTGAGTTATACTTTCTCTTACACATTTAAATCCATGTTTATTAAATATTTGTTGGGTGATGATTGATTGATTGATTGATGGGAGACAGTGATATGCAGAAGGTAACTCCAAAACCAAAGTGCCATCTTATTTATTGCAAAATAACCACAATCAAAACAACAGCAGCAAGTTTGTGCTTCCTTTGAAGATAATGTTAAAACGATAAAAATTATTGCCTTATCCACACTACACATTGTCCTTTGGAGTTTTCATATCTATATATTACTACTCTATTTAGTGTGTTCAGGAGAAAGAATAAAATAAAACACAATTTGCATCATCACTAACTGCGCTTGTTTTAAAATAATACATTTCTAATTATAAATAGGTTTTTCACATTGCAGACGTAAGAAAATCTGGGTGACAGAATCCAACCAATCTAAAAGAGTTCTGAAACAGTGACTCAGCAAGGGTGCAAACTACAAGGGCAATCAGACCTCTAACAGCTTCTGCTGTGTTGTCTGCTACTGCAAAAAATAGGTCAGATATTGGAGTGCTCTGCTGTCCAGCACAACAGCAACTGGTGTCTCTTGGCCTCACAGAGGTCCTTTGAATTACGTCCAATAGCTAAGTAGTACTATATGATATATTTTTATTTTAGATGCTCAAATTTAGGTCTATTAGCTAATTGATGAGAAGGGGAGTGGAGAAAAAGAAATCTCAGGAGAGCACCTGATAAATACATGTCTAGTAAGTAACCACGACTACTAATCATCCTGTCTTATGCTGCGTCCTTTGGGAAGGATGTGTCTGCCCTCTAGAAGCTTAGAGTACGGTCAATTTATACAGAAACCATTACCAAGCAATATGAAGTGAAATATGAGGAAGTGTGGAGTTTGTGATATAGCCAATCAGAAGAGAGAAGACAGATAACACTCTGGGAGGTCAAGGCAGGCAGATAGCTTGAGCCCAAGAGTTTGAGACCAGCCTGGGCAATATGGTGAAACCCCACAAAAAATACAAAAAACATTAACCAAATGTGGTGGTGCACCCCTATAGTCCCAGCTACTGGCAAGGCTGAGAGTTGGGAGAATTGCTTGAGTCTGGAAGGTTGAGGCTGCAGTGAGCCGCACTCCAGACTGGGCAAAAGAGCGAGACCCCGTCTTAGAAGAAAACAAAATTACTGGCTGGGCAAGGTGGCTCATGCTTGTAATCCCAGCACTTTGAGAGGCCAAGGTGGGTGGGTCGCTTGACCCCAGAAGTTCGAGACCAGCCTGGGCAACATGTTGAAACCCCGTCTCTACTAAAAATACCAAAAAAAATTAGCCGGGCACATGCCTGTGGTACCAGCTACTCGAGAGGCTGAGGTAGGAGGATTGCTTGAGCCTGGAAGGTAAAGGTTACAGTGAGCTGTGGTTGTACCAGTACACTCTAGCCAAGGCGGAGCAAGATCCTGTCTAAAAATAATAACAATAAAATATAATTGAATGTATAGCCATATTCTTCACTATTATCATGTAGGACTCCCTCGAAGTTGTTGAATGTTACAGAAGTTTTCTGTGTATTTACATGGAAAAAGATCCAAAAATACAGTTACATCAGAAAAGCAAAGTATCAATATTTATAATATAACCCAAATTTTGTAAAATACATGATGTATTTGTTACACATACTATTTTAACATATATAAATGCATTATGACATGTTCATTTAAAATCTAGAAATCTATAAACTGTATTAATAGTATTAACTTCGGGGGAAGGCTTTACAGGAATGTTTTCAGTGTCCATATTATGTTTCTGCATTTATGATGAGAATGTATTACTTCTACAACTGGAAAAAAAATAAATATTCTTAAAGAAAGCATTACTCAATAAAATAAGGAGACCACAAAGGAAGGTTTGGAACAGTGTCTCCCCAGATCCATTATGTTCAGAATCCCCTGGGATTGCTGTTCACAACAGCAGGCCCTAAAGAAAGCCCCATGATACACAAGTACAAACCTGAGCTCATCAAACTGCGTTTAAAGCTTTATTGTTCCACCTTCATGGGCAAAAGAAGATACCACTTGTGCCTGCCTATATATGATTTCAGCAGCATCTTTAGATGACCTGACCAGAAAGCAATCTCTGGCCCTCACTGGAAAAAGGAAGGAAAGAAGGAGAAGATAATCTCTTAATCATCTGTAATGTGGCATTCTGTGGCACATTAGGTCAACCCACTTGAACTCTACAACTTTGCAAAATGGATACCACAGCACTTAATTGAGATGAGGAAACAGGCTTAGAGACATTAAGTGACTTGGACCAATCTACCAGACTCCAAAGCCTAGGTTATACCATGTTGTAGCTCAACTGGGAGTTAAGAATCTAAGAATTTAAATTAATGGTAGTACACTGATTTAAATTCACACTAATGTACAGACAAAAGGCTATAGTAATAATGCATTTAACATATGTTCTGCTTTATGATTCACAAAGCATTTTTCATCCACTGTTATGTTTTATTTTCTCCTCACAACAAGCAAGCTTATGACAAGCATACTGCCTCCATTTTACACATAAGGAAAAGAACCACAGGAAATGGCAAGTGACTAATCTCTAACCCTTTTCTGAAAGCAGAGGAAAAAGGAGAGAGGGAGAGGGAGATGGAGAGGTGGAGAGGGGAAGTGGGAAGAGGAGAAGATGGGGAGAAAGAAGGAGATAGAGTCAGGAAAAGGCAGCTTCATGGGGTGGAATAGAAGGAAAATGTAAGTAAGGTTGGCAAAAAAGCCAATTTTGTCCCAGGCAAAGAAACAGGAAAAAAATAACAACTATGAAATTACTAAGCATTGTGTACTAACCAACTAGTAGATGAGAAAATCAAATAAGGTAGATAAGCTGGAATGCAAATACTTTTTTTTTTTTTAATTTCAACTTAGCTGGAAGTCCTTAATTCTGATAAATAAGAGAAATTATAGATGATAATCAGATAAATAAAACAGAAAGACATAGAGTGATAAGGAAGGAAGCTTACACTGAGTTTTGATAAACAGATAAATAAAATAGAAAGACATGGAGTGATAAGGAAGGAAGCTTACACTGAGTTTTGATCTGAAAAGATTTAGGGTAATTTTAAGAGGGTTTTAAGCCAATATTAGAGTAAGAATTGTTTGATAAAAACTGAGGATTAATCAGAAGATAATTAAATATATTAAATATTTATATTCTTCTAAATCTTGCTCCAAATAATTTTCCTATATATATTATATTAATTGTTATTGTTAGTAATTGCAGATTTAGGATTTTTAGATTTGTTGAGTTTATGGTTACAGTTTTTAGGTTTTTTTTTTTTTTTTTGAGATGGAGTTTTGCCCTGTCACCCAGGCTGGAGTGCGGTTTACGGCTCGCTACATCCTCAACCTCCTGGGCTCAAGCAATCCTCCCACCTCAACCTCCCAAGTAGCTGGGACTACAGGTGCGTGCCACCATACCCAGTTAATTGTTGTATTTTCTGTAGAGATGGAGTCTCACCATGTTGCCCTAGCTGGTCGCGAACTAAGCTCAAGTGATCTGTCCACCTCAGCCTTCCAAAGTGCTGTGATTACAGGTATGAGCCACTGTGCCTGGCCTGGTTACCGCTTTACAGAAAAATGTACCTATATAGCATAAGTAAGTTATGTTCTGCTGAAATCCATTATCCTCAAGACTATTCTCACTTGAATCAAACTCACAGTCATCCCTCATGGTACAGCTCAGACAGAAGTTCCCTTCAGGACACGTTCCGTGGTCACATTTTTTCTTTGTGCTTCTGTAGCACTGTATGCATAATCCTATCGCTTCCCTGGGTTTTGTATCTGCCTCCTACTCTCTACCATAAGCTCTTTCTGGGCCAGGATTCTGTCTTATCTGTCTTTGTATCCCTAGTGCCGGGCACAGTGCCTGATGCATGGTCAGTTCCATAAAAGCTTGCTAAACTGCTACATTACTGAGTGCCCTCCAGTGTGGACAGCTGGCCATCACCTAGGCACCAGCATCCACCTGGTGGCAGCAGCCCCACAGTGCAGCATATCAAGGAGGAAGTTAACAGTTTCCAGGGAGTTGGTCTTAAAAGCCTGAATCTGTAAAGTCATAGCAAATCTGTGTACTGAATATCTAAATCCATACAGCAAAGTAGCCAGTTCACATCAGGCCCTAAGGCTTTTGTCTTTGTGTTCTCAGAATCAATCACTGATGAAAATTACAAGAAAAAAGTTTTGGCTGGGTGCGGGGGCTCATATCTGTAATCCCAGCACTTTGGGAGGCTGAGACAAGAGGATCACTTGAGCCCAGAAATTCAGGACCAGCCTGGGCAACACAGGGAGCCTCCATCTCTACAAATAATTAAAAAATTAGCCAGGCATTTGCCTGTAGTCCCAGTTACTCAGGAGGCTGAAGGGGAGGATTGCTTGAGCCCAGGAGGTTGAGGCTGCAGCGAGCCAGGATTATGCTATCACACTCCAGCCTGGGTGACAGAGTGAGGCTTTGTCTCAAAGAAATTTTTAAAATTAAATAATATGAAAATTAAATTAAGAAACAAAAAAGTTTCAGAAATAGGTAAAACAATTTCACAGTATCATTAGCTTTTTTAAAAATAGGTTCCAAAAATAACTGTTTATATATCTTCTTGGCTATTAAAGAATAAATACTTGCTGAAGAAATTTTACCTCAGAAATATTTTTTCTTACTGACCCAAACAATATTAGTGAATATAGCTAAGTTTTATTATTGATTTTAAACTATCTTTAGGGCTTTTCCAGTTATCACAGAACATGGTCTTTTTTTTTTTTTAAATGTAGAAAAGAACACTTTATGTGGGAGGTTCAGAAAATTCTTTTTGTTGTTGTTTCTGAGGTGGGGGTCTCCCTATCTTACCCAGGTTGGCATCAAATTCCTGGGCTCAAAGCATCCTCTCTCCTCAGACTCCTACATACAGAAACTTCTTAAGGAATATTTTCATTTATATCTTATTTGAACTTCATTTATCCATCCATTTCATAAAAATAAAACTTGAGGCACCTTCCTAATTGTGTTTCCACTTTGATTGTGTCTCAAAACAACAGAAAACGATCCAGTCACCCTTGTCAAGAAGGATTTACAACAATGGAATGAAAGCTCTGCCCAGCAACAAATTAACTATAACACAAGGCCCCAGGCCAAACAAATTCAGAATCAGCAGTGACTAAGGATTACTGTTCATACAAAAAGAGAGAGAGGAACTCCATTTCATCCTCATAAGCTCTCTATCGTGTTCTCAGAAGTCTTTAAGTCATGCTTTGCAGACACTTTATGCTCTATGGAAAGCAGTAAATTAAAGTCATGTATTATTTTATAGACTCAATCTAGGCAGTTTGGGTTAAAATCATTTCCAGGTTCACTCACATTTAATAGAACTACATTTTCCCAGCTTTTTAAAACTTTCAGCCCCCTCCCTAGACCACACCCCCACACACATTCATTCAAGCACACATCAGGAAATATTGATAAAATGGGACATGGTGACAACTCCCATTTTATTTCGCTCAAATTCTAGTGCCTGCCTGTACTTGAATCAATTTATTCCACTAAAAGAAAACTTCAGCGAGAAGACAGTCATATTTTCCCCTTCCACCCATTGTGATACTAAGGACAATGTAATAGGAGTGTCCCTTTGTGCAAGCAAAGCCTACAGACAGCTTCCATATGTGCTGCCTTGGAGCTGGCTCTGGCTCTCTGGAGCAAGGCCGAGATTTAATGAGGCTTTTCCATATTGAAGGTCACAATGGTGTGCTGAATAACAGGGTTTCTGCTGGAAACCACACATCAATCCTAAAGAACTGCATATGGCTCAGTGACAACTGAGAATGACCTCTGAACAGCATTTCACAATGCCAGCCATGCACACCCAGACATCTATCTCATCAGATTCTAGGGAAATAGGTGCTATACAACAGAGGATGCTCTTATTCACAGGTAGAAAAGTTCTATAATCTATTACCTTCCCAAAACATTATCTTTGGTCTCTGCCTCCAAAAGTAACAGCCACCTTTGAAGTTAAATACTAAGGTAGAAGAAGAGAGAAAAAGGAATTCTAGAAAACATAATTTCAGTAACAAAAAAAATTTATCCTTTTGAAACTGGAAAACTCAGGTACCCTGCTTCTATAAACCCTTGTTCTTAAAAAAAAAAAAAAAAAAAAAAAAAAGCACTCCTCTCTTTCCTCTATGGGCTATTCTTTCTACTGATGTTCTTTTCCTCCCTAAATTCCAGAGCTTATGGAGAGATATAAATGAGGGTGTCTTAGTCTGTTTGTGCTGTTTTAACAGAATATCTGAGAGGAGGTAATATATAAAAAAACAAAAATTTATTTTTCTCACAGATCTGGAGGTTGGGAAGTTCAAGATCAAGGCACCAGCATCTGGCAAGGGCCCTCCTGCTGTGTCCTCCAGAGGGGAGAAACACCATGTCCTTACCGCAGGAGGCAGAAGGGCAAAAGAGAGCTAATTCCCTCCATCAAGCCCTTTCATAAGAGCACCTAACCTACTCATGAGAGCTCCACCTCTCAAGTTCCATAAACATCTCCCAAAAAGGCCCCATCTCCCAACATGGTCACATTGGAGATTAAGTTTTAACCTATAAATTTTGGAAGGGATACAAACATTCAAAGCATAACAGGAGGGCAAACCAATTCTTTTTCATGAGAATAGAAAACAAACAAACAGTAACAAAAAACAAACCCAACCAGCCCTAGGAGCTAGTCTTGTTTCTGCTAGTCACCCCAACTCTCATGGATCCCAAGCTTCCTTATATATAAAATAATAGGGTTAGAACACAAGCGGGATCATAATATTTTTATTTCATAGAGATAACTGGGCTTTAGAAGTCCCAGGAACCCAATAAAATTGTATGTAAAAATTTTTGGTGTACAAGCATTTTTCTAGGGCTACAATCTACTTTCATCAGATTTTCAAAATGGGCTAAGACTCAAAATTAGTAAAGAACTACTGGTTAAGACAATTTCAACATACAAAGATGTAAACTGGAGAGTCTACAGTTCTAAGATTTTTTAGATAACAACAGTGCAGGTGAAATTCTAAGTCAAGTAGAAGAGGAAAAAGCCTACAAATTGTTATCCTTAGAGAATGGAGAACCTAAAAGTACAGTTCATTCAACCTTCAACAAGTCTAAATGATCTGTAAGAGATTAAGGGGTTGTCTAAGCAAAGTTGAAGGGCCCGACATGTCCCTTCCACCCTCAGCTGGAGACTTAGGACTACAACTAAACAGTCATAGAAGTAAGCAAAGAGTACACCTAATGCCCAGATCTCGGTTTCTAAATACTGTTCCTCACTAAAAGGTGTAAATTCTTAAAGATATGGCTGAGTTTTGGTTTGGGGCAGGAAAGACACAAGGTAGCCTGGCATATGTTATTAGGCTAAAAAGTAAGGAAGTGCTCAAAGACAAAATGAAATCATGTTAAAAATGGACAAGAATTGGCTTGAAGGGGTTCCTACTGGCCAAATTTGGGACAATACAAGCATCAAAAAGAATAATGAGGCTGGGTGCAGTGGCTCACGCCTGTAATCCCAGCACTTTGGGAGGCCGAGGTGAGCGGATCACCTGAGGTCAGGAGTTCGAGATCAGCCTGGCCAACATGGTGAAACGCTGTCTCTACTAAAAATACAAAAATCATCCAGGTGTGGTGGCACACACCTGTAATCCCAGCTACTTGGGAGGCTGAGGCAGGAAAATCGCTTGAACCCAGGAAGCAGAGGTTGCAGTGAGCGAGATCATGCCATTGCACTCCAGCCCAGGTGACAAGAGTGAAACTCCATCTCAAAACCAAAACCAAAAACAAAAACAAAGAAAAGAAGAAGAATGACAGTAATAGATTATAAATATTAAAAATTTAAAATCTGGGCAGGCGCAGTGGCTCACACCTGTAATCCCAACACTTTGGGAGGCCAAGGCAGGAGGATCACTTGAGACTAAGAATTCAAGACCAACCTGGACAACACAGTGAGATCCCATCTCTACAAAAAATAAAATAAGCCAGGCATAGTGGCACATGCCTGTAGTCCTAACTACTCAGGAAGCTGAGGTGGGCGGATTGCTAGAGCCCAGGAGGTTGAGGATACAGTGAGCCATGCACCATTTGCACCATCTGCACCACTGCAGCCTGGGTGACAGAGCAAGACCCTGTCTCAAAAAAGAAAATTAATAAAAAAATTTAAAATCCATGAGTATAAAACGATGAAAGAAAAAGAGGCAGGGTAATCAGAGGGCAAATAAAACCAAGAGGAGAAAAATACGAAAGACTTCTTTACAGGAGAATACTAGCTAATAAATGTAGAAGAAACAATATAATTTAACAAAATCACCATTTTGCAACTCTCAGGTCATAAGCCATTTAGGCAAGAATCATCAGTGGATGCAAAAGTCACCGGGTGAAAGTGATTTTTACATGGGGACAAAGATAGTCACATGGTCCCAAAGTATCACACAACATCTTCCTTACTACCAAAGTATCCATTCCTTAAACCTAGCTTTTTAGAATGAACATAACATTGAATATTTCTAATTAAATGATATTCTGGTTAAAGGAGATTAATTTTATTGAACACCTGTAAACTTATGTTTTCAAAAAATTAAAGCATATCATTATATACTCAGCATCACAGAAAAAGGTCCTCACATAGTGCACTGGGATTGTCAAGCTGGCTTTTGTCTCTCTGCTTCCCAGTGGCCAGCGGTTCCACTTAGGGACATTAGAGCCCATAATTGTTCTACTATCCTCTTCTAGACTTTATAGGAATGAAAGCAACACTTCCTCAACCAAAAGTAGGGAAAGACAACACAGGAAATTCTACAGGATAAATAATCAGGTTTCTTCAATAAATGTTAAGAAAAAAAAGAGAGGCAATGTTTATGGATTAAAAGAGAATTAATAAATATCTCAACCAAATGCAACGTAAGAACCTTATTTGGACCATGATTTAAACAAAGCAACTATAAAAAGACATTTATAAAATAGAAAAATTGGACTGTAAAAAGACATTTGTGAAATAGGAAAATCCGAACACTGACTAGATATTAGATATTAAGGAATTACTATTATTTTTAGGTGTGATACCAGGACTGTGATTATATTTTAAAAGAGTCCTGTTCTGATAAGACACAAAATGGAGAATTTACAGATAAAATGATATAATGTCTAGAATTTGCTTTAAAATACTGCAGCAGGGTTGGGATATACATGAAACAAGATTGGTCACGTGCTGATAACTGTCAAATCTGAGTGATGGATTCACAGGGGTTGATTATACTATCTCTCTCTGCCTTTGTGTACGTATGGAAATTTTCATCATTAAAAAATTATTTTGGCCAGGCACAGTGGCTCGTGCCTGTAATCTCAGCACTTTGGGAGGCTGAGGCAGGTGGATTACCTGAGGTCAGGAGTTTGAGACTAGCCTGGTCAACATGGTGAAACCCCATTTCTACTAAAAATTCAAAAATTAGCTGGGTGTGGTAGTGGGCACCTGTAATCCCAGCTACTTGGGAGGCTGAGGCAGGAGAATCACTTGAACCTGTGAGACAGAGGTTGCAGTGAGCCAAGATCACACCATTGTACTCCAGCCTGGGCAACAGAGCAAGACTCCATTTCAAAACAAAACAAAACAAAACAAAAAACAAAAAAAAATGATTTTAAAGTAAGGAAGTCCTATTAGTTACAGATATGGACAGGGTGTGGTTAGTCAGGAAACATGGTTGTTCAGATTCTGGATTTATAAATAAGTGTTTTATTTCAGAAACCATTTACTGAATACAGTCTAGGTTTCAGCATCTCTAGAGCTTAGGAATATCCAAGGGTCCCTTTAAGCACCATGGACAGTGTAGTGGGTGATACTGTGGTCTCTGAAGATGGATGCTCAGACTGGAATCCCAGGCCTTTCACCTACTAGCTGAGTAATTTGGGGCAAATTGTTTGACCTCTCTATGCTTCCGTTTCCTCATCTATAAAACGGGATTAATAAGACCGCCTACCTTCTATGTACTAAATTGTGTCTCCTCCGAAATTGATTTGCTGAAGTCCCTAAACCTCAGCGTGACTGTATTTAGAGATGGGGCTTTGGAAGGCAATTGGGATTAGATAAGATTATGGTCGAAGAGAGGGGGGTTTCATGATGGAATTGGTGGGCTTTACAAGAAGTGGAAGATAATTCTCTCCCTGCCTTATAAGGATATAGAGAGAAGGCAGCCTTCTGCAAGCCAGGAAGAGATCATTCACTACGAACTAAATAGGTCAGCACCTTGATCTCAGACTTCCCAGCCTCTGGAAGTATAAGAAAGAAATGTCTGTTGTTTAAATCACCCAGACTATGGTATTTTGTTATAGCAGCTAAGCCAACTAATCCACTCCCTCAGCAGATTCATGTGAAGTCCTTAGAACAGTGCCTCACACACAGTAAGCTCTCAGCAAATGTCAGCTCCTATTAACATTTATCAGTTGATTGTATTAAAGGGAAATCTGTAATTTACACTCTACTACCATTGAAAATTTCATTAAAAACACTATCTTACTTTGATAACTATTAAACATTTTAATGCCATTCCAGATTTCCTAAAATTTAACGAATGTGGCATTTGGCTGTGACACATCTATGCTCATAACAGTTTGAGGAAACATTATGTTCCTTCATATTAATTGACAAAAAAGATACCAAGATGCAGAATAGCAAGAAGTCACCCCAGCTGCCCTTCAGTGAACCAATTTATTTGGAAATGCATTTTGTCCTCAAGCAATATTGCACTGATATTCATCTATGGATGTAAGGTCACACTACCATGAGCAGGGCTGGAAAAATGCAAATCACTCTTTCTACTACTGAATTTTTGAAATATAATAAAGCTAAAGCACAACAAACAAGGAGGCTCTCCTGCCTGTCTAAAAGTGAGGGTTTGGAAAAATTGCTGATGTTATTGAGGACTGGAAATGAAGACAATGGTAGATGTTGGAGGCAGGAGGAGATAAGTGCATCCATGAAACAAGTCAGGATCCACCTAAGAACAGTGCATAATGCATGTTTATCAGTGTCAGTTAACATAAATGAAACCATGAAGCAGAAATCAAAAAACAAGACTCAAATCAGTGGTATATCAAGCCCAGGGCAGTGGAAGTATGCTGCCCAGGTACAAGCAGTAAGGGGATATAATGTCTATAAAGAATTTGGAGGTTTTAATTTTTGCAATTTTTTTTTTTTTTTTGCTTCTTTTTCCCCTTCCCTGCTTTTCCTGACTTTTTTTTTTTAAATTAAAAAATCTTTTTTCTTTTTTTGTTTGTTGGTCTACAAATTGGGAGGTTCCCATATTATTTTATGTATACACCACAAGTTTGTGTGTGTGTGTGTGTGTGTGTGTGTGTGTCCTTCCCTGCTTTTCCTGACTTTTTTTTTTAATTTAAAAATTCTTTTTCTTTTTTTTGTTTGTTGGTCTACAATTTGGAGGTTACATGATTTATTTCTTCTGTTAGTGGCTGTACTTACATTTTAACTTGTTTAATAAATCCAGTATCGCCAATCTCCTCTTGCACAATACAAGGCCTTTTTTTTTTTAAAAGATGGGGTCTCACTAAGTTGCCAGACTAGAGTACAGCAGATATTCACAGAAGTGATCATAACTCATTGCAGCCTGGAACTCCTGGGCTCAAGAAAACCTTCCACCTCAGTCTGCCCAGTGGCTGGGACTACGGGTGCACACCACTGTGCCTGCCTATAGAGAATTTTAAAACATGAAAAGTTGACTAAAACCCGGTCTGCTTTTAATTACCATCATGCACTGGCAATAGAAAACAATGTCTGTGATAAAATATTCCTCCCCCAAAAACCTTTTGTTGGTCTAGGTTCTAAACAATTGATGCAATCACTGTCAAGTTTTAATCATACACATATAAGCTTCAAATGAGCATGTTTCAATTTTATATCTCCAATAAACATTTATTCTACAGATAAGTTAGTTTGCAGAATGCCCACTGATACATCTGTGGAAGTGAATTCAGCTACATGGATTCATCTGAATCCAGTTTTAGACCTCTATTCATGTAACCCATCATGCTACATAGTCCTGCACTTAAGCAGCATATTCACTTTGTTTTCAAGACAGAGTCTTGCTCTGTCGCCCAGGCCGGAGTGCAGTGGTGCAATATTGGCTCACTGCAATCTCCACCTCCCAGGTTCGAGCAATTCCCCTGCCTCAGCCCCTAGAGTACCTGGGATTACAGGTGCACACCATCACTCCCAGCTAATTTTTGAACTTTTAGTAGAGATGGGGTTTCACCATGTTGGCCAGGCTGGTCTCAAACTCCTGACCTCGTAAACGGCACATACAAATAAACAACGATAGCTCAGTATTGTAATAGGAAGAAATGAAATTTCAGTTACTTCATTCCTGCCATTTATGTGACCACTGACATTTTTATTTGCATTTAAAACAGTGAAATACTGCAAAATGTAAGGCACAGTATTTTTGCTTGGGAAGTGCAAATTTTATTTTGCACAGGAAATATTTTACTGAATATGAATATCTTTACAATCGAAATTTATTATTGTTTTAATTAAATTAAAACTAAAACTAAAGTGTCAAGACAATAATGATTAGTACTGATATTAAATGACTATTTGCAAAAATAGTAATGTTATACGAAGAGGGAGTGCTAAAGAATGATCCATTTCAGGTTATACATTCTAGGTATACCAGTGTCTTTGATACCCTTCTGTTCTGAGATTAATCAGTAGTAGTTTAAAAAAAAAATTCAAGACCTTGATAAGTATCAGAACTGGTAGCTCTGACTGATGCTGTGCTCTATATGTGAAACGCAAGAACTGACAAACCTCTGTTATTCTGTGCTATCACATGCTTAAACCAAAGTTTTTAAAAGGGCAGGACAACCCAAATCAAATAGATAATTATCTTTCACAAAAGAAATATGAAACAAGACCCAAACTGCTAACTGTTGGCATTAATGTTATTGAATCACTGTTCATATAATATGGATATTTATAACCATTCTGCTAGTTATTATGGGATACTATTTATCTTATTTTCATATTAGATTTAAAATTTTTCAGGTAAGAAATCGTAGACCTAAGCTTTATAATCTGAGTTGAAAGGACACTTGATTATTAGGTAATGAGAAGTTGGTGAAGATACTTAAGCAGGGAAATAGTATATTCTGAGATTTAACAACTTGTGTGAATTGATGTGAAGAAGGTTAAGATTTTCTGAAGTTATTTGGTTGGCTGCATCATAACAGATAATAATTTGGTAATTTCTTAGAAAATTAAACCATGCTTTCTCAGCATATTCGCAGTCAATTTTTTTTTTTAAACTAAGTGAATCATTCCTTTAACCAACAAACGTTAATAAATCTTTGCTCTGTGCCTGGCAGTGTGCTTGTCATTGTTGGGTGGGCTTCAAAGATGTATAGGATCAGAGTCTCTGCTATTCACAGGAATGACAAGCACAAACAAATAATTATGAAAACATGACCAGTGAGATCACAGAGATATGTACACAAAAAGGCTACAGGGGTAAAAAGGAGCAGTTCAAAGTAAGCTCCCAACCTCCTTACCTTGAAATCAAGAGAGTGCTGGCATGCACATCAGAATTAAATATGTAACCAGTGAACACTGATTTAGCATCCACTTTTTCTTCACATCCAAGCAGTCTGATCATTTTGACTAGTTTCACCTTCACACAACTTATTTAATTAATTTCATCACAAAATCCTGAGGTCAGAATGGTTTAGATAAACAACAAGGCATAGTGCAAACAGTAGATTAAAGTGGAGTCAGCTATGGGATGGTGGAAAAAAAGGAGGGGCAACAATGCTTGTGTTTTGGAGAAGAGCACAGACAGCAATGTCATCAACAAAGTATGGAGCAGGGAGAATGAGCAGATACGGATGAGACTCTCAGACATTTCTCCTTAGACACATTATGTATGAAATGCCTGTGGGACAACTATCTGCAAGTGTCCAATTAAAGCTAGAAAAGCAGGTGTGGAGTCATAAGAGAGGTGTGGCTTGCGGATATCTATCCAGAAGTCATCAACTGAGAGATGAAGATTAAAACTGTAGAACTAGATGAGATATATAAGTGGAAAAGACTGAGAATAGGGCTGGGTGCAGTGGCTCACACCTGTAATCCCAGTACTTTGGGAGGCCAAGGAAGGGAGATCACTTGAGCCCAGGAGTTCAAGACCAGCCTGGAAAACATGGCGAGACATCATCTCTACAAAAAAAAATATAAAAATTAGCTGGGTGTGGTGGCATGCACCTGTAGTCCCAGCTACTTGGGACGCTGAGGTGAGAGGATCACTTGAGCCCAGCAGGTGGAGGCTACAGTAAGCCATGATGGTGCTATTGTACTCCAGCATGGGCAACATAGGAAGACTAGGAAGGAAGGAAGGAAGGAAGGAAGGAAGGAAGGAAGGAAGGAAGGACGGAAAAGAGAGAGAGAGAAAGAAAGAAGAAAGAAAGAAAAAGAAAGAAAGAAAAAGAAAGAGAAAGAAAGAAAGAAAGAAAGAAAGAAAGAAAGAAAGAAAGAAAGAAAGAAAGAAAGAAAGAAAAGACTGAGAATAGAACTCAATTACATATCATTCTGTATTATTCCTTAAAAATTTACCCCATTGTAAAAAGTCTAAAACTTTCTAAATTATAGATTCCTATCTTTTACTTCTTTTGTCCAGAGTAGTGGTTAAGAGCATGGGCTCTGGAGATAGTTCTAACTCCGCCGTGTTTTTCAGAGAATTATGTGAGATGATGCATAGAAAATGCTTAGTACAATGTCTGGCACAAGGAAAGCACTCAGTAAATGCTAGCTACTATGCTGATGACGATGAATCCTCCACAAAGTTTACTACAGTTCTGACCATATGGCAGAAACTTAATAAATACTGGCTTTATTGTTCTATATGTTTTCATGTCTCAACGGATGGCCCATATAGAGAGTATTTTATTGATGTAAGTAAAAAACAATCCACTGTGTAATATAGATGGAGCACTTTCTCTGATTATATGTACACAGAATTGCCACTATATAAAAGAACTTGGAGAAATTACTGCACTGAAAGAAAACTCTACTCTTGTATTCTTCCCCCATTAAGAAAACTGCTGCCTCTGATACTTTTCCTACCTTATTTTTATTTTATTTTACATATATTTTAGACATAGGATCTTACTCTGTTGTTCAGGCTGAGTAAACTCCTGGGCTCAAGCAATTCCTCCACTAAGGTGGAGGCTAAGGCCTCCCTAGGGGACTATAGGCAGAAACCACTGCATCTGGCTTCTTTTCCTACTTAAACTTTCTAAATATCCATGAACAAAACCAAAGTGAAACTCTTCATTTCCTAATCATCCACCGCAATGAAAGATGAAAATGTTTAGGCAGAATTAACAATGTGTCCTCAAAGCTCCTGTAGTTTATGGCTCGATTGCCCCACTTATTCAATTGTATTATAGTTTGCAGTAGGTCAATCTGTTCCTTCTCACAGATTTGTAGGATTCTTGAAATCAAAGAATGTGTCCTCAGGATCCAACCCAGCATTTAAGATGCAGTAAGTATAGTACCAGTAAGTGTTCCTAAGTGACTGAACAAATGAACGAAAGGGCTGAGAAGCATGTAGGTGGGGAAATGGAGCCTTTGGATTATACAAAAATGAGGAGAATGGGCCACGTGATCTCTGAGGTCCCTTCTGGTTCAGTAAGTGATTAGCCTAGGGCTGATGCGTATTATCTTAATGCATTACATTCGATTCCTCTATCATTAGTGATAAAGTTCATCAGTTGAGTAGAAACATATGATACAGAAGACAGGCTTTGTTTTAGTAGTTTTAATATTCATAAAGTGGCCAGACGCAGTGGCTCATGCCTGTAATCCCAGCATGTTGGGAGGCAGAGGTGGGCGGATCACCTGAGGTCAGGAGTTTGAGACCAGCCTGGATAACATGGTGAAATCCCCTCTCTACTAAAAATACAAAAATTAGCTGGGCATGGTGGCAGGTGCCTGTAATCCCAGGTAACTTGGGAAGCCGAGGCAGGAGAATTGCTGGAATCTGGAAGGTGGAGGTTGCAGCGAGCCGAGATCGCACCACTGCACTCCAGCCTGGGTAGCAAAGCCAGACTCTGTCTCAAAAACAAACAAACAAAAATTCATAAAGTATTGTGACTTTTATGGAAAATAATTTTGCCCAATTTTTGTATTATGTTAAAATACCCTTAAAATAAAAGTTACCATCTAACCATTTTCAAGTGCACAATTCACTGGTATTAAACACGTCCGTGATGTTGTATGACCATCACCATCATCCATCTCCGTAACTCTTTTCATCTTGCAAAACAGAAACTCTGTATCCATTAAACAATAACTCCCCATTTCCCTCCCCCCACCCCCTCCTCTGGCAATCGCCATTTCCCAACCTCCTTCCAGCCTCTGGCAATCATAGAGACTTTCTGTCTCTCTGATTTTGACCACTCTAAGTACCTCATAAGTGGAATCACACAGTATTTGTCTTTTTGTGACTGGCTTATATCACTTAGCATAATATCCTCAAGGTTCATTATGGAAAAGTAATTTTAAAAATAAAAAATTCGGGCCAGGCGCAGTGGCTCAAGCCTGTAATCCCAGCACTTTGGGAGGCTGAGGAGGGCAGATCACAAGGTCAGGAGATCGAGACCATCCTGGCTAACATGGTGAAACCCCGTCTCTACTAAAAATACAAAAATTAGTCAGGCGTGGTGCCGTGCGCCTGTAATCCCAGCTACTGGGTAGGCTGAGGTAGGAGAATCGCTTGAACCCAGGAGGCGGAGGCTGCACTGAGCTGAGATCGCACCACTGCACTCCAGCCTGAGAGACAGAGAGAGACTCTATCTAAAAAATATATAAGTAAATGAAAAAATAAAAAATTCTGTCACTTGGAAAAAAACAAAAAGAAGATGCACTATGTCACTTACATTTAAAATGCGTAAGTTTACATACAATAAGGAGGCTTAAAAAAGACAGATAGGGCACAGATTTGACAAACTTGATGAGGGTTGAAATTGATGCACCAGGGCCTGTGAACATCCAGTCCTTTTAAGAAATCTACTATGAAGCACAGATCCCTCTATAATGTTCTATATAATCACTACGGTGCAGTACAGAGTTAAAGGAGAAGGATGTAGCATTGAATTGCATCTCCATTACTTACTCCGACCTTGTAAAATGAACAGAATAATATCTACCCCAAAGAAATGAAGACAATCATGCCTACAGTGATTGTGTAAAGAGTCTATCCTGCTGTATCTAGGCTCTAGATAAAATTCTTCCATTTATTTTTTTTCCTCAGGAAAGTTCCCTTTCCCTTATGCCATTAGGAGACCAGAACATCAGTGCTACCCTTTCTGAGTCAGAGCAGGAGTCATATCACTCACAAAACTGGATTAAATAAATAGACATATCTCATATCCACATGAGAAAGAAGACTTACAATCTCTTACAGCCTAAGCCTGGTGCAATTTATTACCACCTTCTGCACTACACAGAGAAGATGACTAGGCTTGTTAGTTAAAGCACTTATTTAAGAGTACAGGCAGAGAAAAACAAGGAGCTGCAAACACTTAACACTAACTGGCAAGAAGACAGATGAGCTGATCTTTTTGATCCTGAAAATGGGTCACTGTATCCTCAGCAGTAACCTCAGAATTCTAATGACTGCAAAATCCAGTTTATAAACCAGATAATGCTGACCAGACTAACAGAGCAGTAGGGATGAAAACAATTAACACTGGTCGTTCTAGTTACATTTATGACAAAGGGCTGAAATAATTTTGTTTCTAGTAAGAATGGAAGTTTCTAAAATAGCATTCTCCTGGGTTTTCACTTCCTCATTCTTAAAATTACTAACTAGGGTAGTAAATAACAGCAATGGGCTGGGAAGTTGATGACCCAAGTTGGGTTTCTGGCATATGCTTCATTACTGTAACCTCTTTGAATCTCCATTTCCTCCATATGATTAGGTGACATTGAACCACATGATCTCTGAAAGATCTTCCAACACTAAAACTCTGAGTCTAGGAGAATTTTGATTTTTAAATGAATTTCATTTTATTAGCAACGCCAATCTCATATTTCTATTAATATAATAGCTTTGCTTTTAGGAGCACCTACATCATTACATTTTTCTAATAAGACAAGGGCAGCAATTATTTCCATCTACAAAGAAGGAAACTGAAACCCAGAGGTAAAGATTT
>NW_012106141.1:8250203-8258289 GCF_000951045.1 Mandrillus leucophaeus | reverse complement strand
AGTAGCCCAAAGAGACTAAGAATAGATTATAACTTCTCCTTCAGCTATATTCATCATTGTCATCATTATCATCACTTCCTTAGCCAAAAGGCTTGGACAGAGTGGGAGAGAAACCCCAACCCATCTTGCACAGGGTTGATGTCAGAACTTCCCACACAATGAGAAGAAGCTGGATAAAGCCTTTCCACAGAGGAGGAAAGAAGAAGAATTCTCACTGGTCCAAAAATAGTGGATCTAAAAATGCAGTTACTCCTTTTCATTAGCGTTTGCGTTATGAAAAGCCTGACTTTACTTCCTCAACTTTAAGGAGACCAAGTGCCACCAAAACACAGAGAGCCAATTCCAAAATGACTCAAAGAACCAAGGGAATCAGAGAAAATAAGTTAGCTGCAGTCTTGAAAAAACTTTAAAGCAGCAATTATGGCCTGTTCAGTCATATCCTGTCCCACGTATTATAAAAAAACAAAGTACTATTAGGAGACCAACGGGACTATGGTTTGCCCTGAAGTAAATCCAGTATTACTCATTTTGACCAAGACAACCATTCTCAATTGTACATTTGTTTTAATGTAAAAAGGTACAGAGACTTAAACTCAGTATTTCCAAGGTATGAAATAGATTTTTCCAATTTTTGGATTATTATAAATCAGATATAAAATTCTAGAGAATACTCCCAGACCAAACGAACAAACACACTC
Organism: Mandrillus leucophaeus; assembly: GCF_000951045.1. Classification (NCBI taxonomy): domain Eukaryota; kingdom Metazoa; phylum Chordata; class Mammalia; order Primates; family Cercopithecidae; genus Mandrillus; species Mandrillus leucophaeus. The sequence continues at coordinate 8,257,591 of NW_012106141.1, read as the reverse complement.
TTCTGGTAAAGATCATTACCCTCCATAGGAATCCTGCCTTCATCCACTACTGTGAACAGCTGTTTCTATTTTGCATTGGGGATACACCCTCTCCCCTCAGGTCAACTAACTGTTACCTGGGACTGAGTCAATCAGACCTCAATCCTCCCTGGCCAGAGTGATTGGTTTAGGGCTAAGCACCAGGTCCAGTCAAAGTCAGTGAGTCTCAACGAGAACTTGGCTAGCATTGTTGGGATAGGGACAGGAAGTCATTGATCCATGCCATTAAAACCAGAAAGGATGAGAATGATGTTTCTGTGGCCAACTTGCCACTAGGAGAGGTGATCTTTTCTGAGAACTGAAACTGGATCCTGGAGCCATCTTTAGAGCATGTAGATCTATCTGCACCTGAAGTCACACATTCTCATGGAACACCGTTACATGCACCATCAAATTTACTTCTTGCTTACACACAAACCTTGACCAGCCCACCTCCCTCTGGTAGAGTTTCCTTTCTGGGGTGTCTTCATTATTCCTCCCCACATGTCTCAAATCTAAACACCCATTAAGACAGAGGTCCCTTTCTCAGTAAAGTCTCTGCTGACCACTCCAGCCCCTGGCCACTGCTTTCTTCTCTGGGCTGCAAGCACTGCTGACTGGAGCCATTGTCCCATGACATACAAGCCAGAAGACATGATATGCACTCACCGTTTATCCTCAACTACACTGGAAGCATGTTGAGGCCCCATGAAGTCCCTCAGAGAGCCTAGCTCAGGTCCTTGTATACAGGTAGTCTCAGAAAGTATTTGACAAATGAAAATGAGTTTCCAGAACTCAGAGAATGATATTTAATACAATAAATCTTTTCTTACCTGACAAATTAAAGAGATCAGAGCAGTCGGCTACTATTATAGATTTCACTCCCTTTGTGGCTTTTAACAAGAACTGCCACCACAGCAGTGCCAACTGCAATAAACAGGTGGTGGAGACTGAGTACTCATGGCATGTAACTCCTTTACATAATATTTTATTTCATCTTCACTACAAATTCATGATTTTAGCCCCTTATTAATCCCATCTGATCATGAGAAAACTGAGGCTCAGAGAAAAGTGATTTGTGTAAGGTCACAAGATGAATAAGCAGCTCCAGGTCAATTTGGCTGCAAGGTGCTTGCAATCACCCCACTGCACTAGCTGGTGAAACCACAGCCTCTCAACTAATGTGCTGCTGTGACTGGATCCCTTGAATTCGTGATTCATGTATCTCACTAAATGCTTTTCATGTAAGTAATCCACAATTGCTAACACTGATAGCACAACAATGTTTATTGATTAAAATTATCTTTCAAAATACTTTGATTGTGATAGACATTTAAGCTAATTTTAAAGTAATTTCTATGAAAGGGCTGCATAAATAAGGGCAATGATGACTCCAATATAAATGACCATTGCAGTGATGAATATCCATCATCTCTCTTTTTTTTTTTTTTTTTTTTGAGATGGAGTCTTGCTATGTTGCCCAGGCTGGAGTGCAATAGTACTATCTCAGCTCACTGCAATCTCCGTCTCCTGGGTTCAAGCAATTCTCCCTGCCTCAGTCTTCTGAGTAGTTGGGATTACTGGCACCTGCCACCATGCCCAGCTAATTTTTGTATTTTTAGTAGAGACAGAGTTTCAGCATGTTGGCTAGGCTGGTCTCAAACTCCTGACCTCAGGATTCGCCCACCTCGGCCTCCCAAAGTGCTGGGATTACAGATGTGAGCCACCACACCCAGCCAATATCCATCACTTTCATAAGTGCTGCACAGAAAGTATATGAAATCCTACAACCCAAATAATAAAGATTAGAAGCCTTTATAAATACAACCAAATAGATGCCTGATAAAACCAGGTTTAATACTCTCCGTAATGATGCAGTCTGAGATTGTGGGAACTGAAGAATCCTGTTAGCTGAGGGTTGAGGTGGAATTGTTATTGGCTGGACCACAGCCATCACTGAGGCAAGTTCTGCAAAAGGTGATGTATCCCTCCCTGCTGGGGTGGACCACTCAGGCCCACTTGCCTGGTCATGAGTAGAGCGCCTGAGGTTGAGCAGCTCTGAATCTGCAGTTTCAATTTAGAATCCACACCTCCAAATACAGCCCAGGATAGTTGTACACATCAACACTCAGCTTCAGAGACTAACTGCAACTGCTCAGCAAAACATGTTTTTTTATTTTGTTTTCACTATTACCTTTAAACAATAATTTTTAAAGCAAATACTCCATGGTTTCTGCCAGCATACCAGTGTGTCACCCTGGAGAGTGACACACAAGATGGAAGGTGGGAATTTGCTGTATGCACGTCTGGCATCAACTTTACATCTAAGAGGGTATAAAGGAGAGGGGATGTGGGGAGGGAGGGGATGACCGCAATGAGGATGACTCTAGCATTTAGAGGTGTATTTTGTAAAGACTGGCCTCTAGAGCCAGGCCAAATATTTCATCTGGTGTTCAACCAAAGAAATAGTTGACTGTCCAACATTGAGGGTAATGATGACTATTTTTTATTTTTGCCATACACGCTTGTTTTGGAACCTAACTCCTATGTCAAATATGACTCACTTACAAAGAAAACATACCCAGTATTCTGCAAAGAGAAGATGGCTCCAGTGACTTCCCACTGTCTTCTCACTGCCAGTGTGTTCAGCACCTCACCCCTTGACCATTCACCCTATATGTTATCAGTTATTTGTCTGATGGTCAGAGTTCAGGTAAGGGAATGGATTACCTTGAGTTCCCCATAATCGGAGATAGCCAATGAGATAACCACTTGGTCTATGGCTTGAAGGAGTGGGGTGACAGGGGAGTGACCTTAGTGAACACCACGGGAGCCATGCTCACAGGTCTGAGATTCAGTTCCTACAGCAGTGTCTGCTATAGCAATTCTGTTGCTGGGCCACCCAAAACGTCCACAATAACTCCCCACAGTGGCCCTAAAGACTTTCCCATATACTGTCCTCTCTGGCATCATCTTCAAATGTTTCTGTGTGTTCACTTGAAATATCATTCCACAAAAAGTCTACAAAAACACACAATCCTCACATATGTGGAGAAACCAAGAAGCACATTTATAAAAATGTTAAGCAGAGAGGTCTACAGGTGTAAGGATTGTGGCTGATTTTTGTTTCCTTTTATGTTTTTCTTTTTTTCCCCCGCTAATTGTGTTTTACATCTGAGGCATGTAATAATGATGATGATGAAATTGATTGGTTAGGAATGTTTGTTCAAAAACAATTAATATAGACCTTGGGTATTAATGTCATTGCTAACTTTAAAAGTACACTATATATGTAAATATTATATATATTATATGATATATTATATCATATATTTTATATATATATGGAAGCTTATAGAATCCAAGGAAAGGTTGACCAACCTCAGACAGGTCAACCACTAGGGCAGCTTAGGGATCCAGGCAGCAGAAATCACTTAAGACATCAGCCACTCTTAACCCTGAGTTTCTTGAATCTATGTCAAATGCCAGGGAGACAATTTATTGGTCTACCTAGGGTCACCTGCCCGTGCCCTTCACTGCTAAGGGAAGGTCATTTTATTAATAATAACTGCATTAATGACTGTAGTCTTACGATGACTACGTGTGATAAGGGAAGGGGAGCTCCCCAAAGGAAAATTCAGTGCTATTCGTAAAATAAAGGGCCACGAAGACAAGAAAGTACAATCAACCAACATCGACCATAATAAAGATACCAAATTTTTATTGGGTACCTGCTATGCGCTATACACCCAGCTAAGTACACATTTGCCACAGATTGTCCCATTTAGTAATAATAGGAAGACTATGATTATCCTTATTTTACAGCTGAAGAAATTGAGGTTGAAAAAGATTACATAGTTTCTGTATCATAGATGAGTGGGAGGATTGGGATTAACCTAATCCATATGACTTTAAATTCTACTCTCTCAGTCACTGCACTTACAACCCACCAAAACCTCCACATCACTGCCTGTTATTGATATTACAGGTATATCCTCTAGGTTGGAATGTCAAAGATAACATCACGGTCAAGTCAAACACCTTCACCCCATCATGCCTCGTTAAATGGCTGCCCGGCCAAGTCAGGGATAATTCAATATGGCAAGGGCTAAACACAGCCATATTCAGAGAAGCAGACTGGAAAGGTTCAAATAAAAAGATTTGGGAATAAAACCAAATTTCATCTACATTCTGTTATCAGAAAGAGAAGTAGGGCCGAGATGTGTAATTGCTGGAGTCCACAGAAACCCTAAACAATTTTCTAAATGCTTCTCCTCCTGGTTCCAGTCTGGGTGTAGTTCATGGAAAGACAATCTGTCTGTTTCTAATCCACTTACATTTAATTTATTAAAACATTTCGGGCCAGAGTTATTTGAGTCCCCAAAAGCATTATGGGTCTATTTTATAAGACTTTTTAAAGTCTATTTCCTTTGAACAAAGAAGTCCTATTTTGCCTCGAGTGGTTTGACCAAAACCTCAAAAAAAGTAAAATTGCTTCTAAATTTAGAACCAAAGATGCTTAAGTCCATTCTAAACTCCATAAATACTCTACTCCCAGGCACCTTGAACACACTCAGGCTGTCAAACCACAGTTGGAAGTTGTCTGGACCCCATTCTCAAATGTTGACCACCAAACAAAGAGAGAGAGTGTGATCTAAAATAACTGAGTGGTGTGGAGAGGGTTAAAACTAGAAGACAGGAGCACTCGCCACTCACTAGCTCCACCCTCCACCTATTCACTGCCCCTCTCTGGGCCTTGGTATTCCCTTCTTTAAATACAGATATTGTTTACGTTTAGTTCACAGGGGTGTCCAAAGACCAAGAGTGATAATATATGTAAAGGTTTGACCAAAGATAAAGTATAATTTCCATTATTATTATAACTACTAGTTATCCAATAAGAAAACAAATTAATTGGCATGGCCAGGGCCTTAACCAAAACTAAGAAGATGAATTTTTCCAGTTTATAACAAAGATTGGCCATGCCAAAAAGATTTGCTGAAATATCTCAGTTTACAGATGTCAGCAAAACTCAGCTCTTGGGGTGTAGTTGATGTGCCCATCACTATGGCAATGGGTTGACATGAGAACATGCGTTTGTGTGTTCAAAAGTCTAAAATAGTCACAGCATAAATTGTGAACAAATTATCCAAATAAATCTGACTCCTGCCCCTCAAGCCCAGTAATAAATATCTGCATTAGGCATGACTTACACAAAACCTTTCCTTGAATTTGATCATGATGTAATTTTTATTGCAGGCTCAAATAGGGAAGGTTAATGATAGAGCAAATGTGAAGGGAAAGAAGCTAATTTGGGTGAAACATTAACTTGTTCAACTTTCAGACCACAGCAGAAAATATGACGGTTAATTTCACATCTTTGTATGGAATAAAACACAGAACTGTAGTGGTTTCAAAATGAACTAGCAAATGAAGAATTAAGTCTTCCAAAAACTCAGAAACAATTTTCTCATTTTATTAAAAATGTATAGCCACATATATTACTCACTGACTCAAGTGACATATTTTCCTGTCGGGAGAACCGAATTGTGAGAATCGCATTTGTTTCCCAATGTATTCTATGGGACAATGCCAAAATGCAAGCTCCCAGGCAGGAAACTTCATATCCATAGTAGATTTTCCACATGTCACTGTGAGTTGAAAGCAGCTCCCAAAAGAGGCAACACTCGCTCTCAGGGATCACTAAGGACAACTGTGGTGCCAAAAGGGGGTTTTTTTGAGGAAGAGTCTCCCACACCAACTTTTCAGAAAACTGACATGGAACTGAGACCAGCTGGTGAGGGGCAGGGCAGGCAGGGATATGTTATTCTAAAGAGTTTGAATACAGATAATCAAAGTTAAACCAGGAATCCTTTCCTCAGATGGCAGATATCTGAGCCTCAGATAGCTGAGCAAACATATGCCCTTTCTATCAGTGCACTAAACCAGCATCAACAAACTTTTTCTTAAAGGCTGTAGAGTAAGTATGTTATGCTTTATGGGTAAGAGGCAAATGGAGGATATTATATGGTTACTTCTCAGTCAATAAGCATTCAGAATATAAAAGCCATTCTTCCTGTGCAGTTATAAAAACAGGCATGAGGACGGACTTGGCCTACGGCCGTAGTTTACCATGCCCAAAGTGAAAGTTAATAGGCAAATTCTGAAATCTCGACTTCTAAGGCCACTTGATGTGATAGGATAAGATTTTGAAATAGCGCCTATTTTTTTTCCTTTCCTCCTCATTATTATCTTGGCCTTCTCTCCATCCAAGTAAGGCCACCCTGAGTTCACTGCATCAGGACAAGATAAGTCAACAGTGAAAGGAATAAGAATCTCTTCCTGTCTTTTGAAGTCTAAAAAATGATGTCTTTGGTTCTCTTCAGTGTGGGGAGATGAAAGAGGAAAGGATTCCTGTGTAGTGACAGATGTGGGAAAAGAGGTGATGGATCACATTAGCAGCTACCAAGGCCTCATCAGGTGGATGGCAAGGGTGGATGGCGGACCTGAATGTGGATATATGGATACGCGGATATCGGTGCATCATTACAAAGCGGGCCCAGCACCCTTTTTCCTGCCTACCGCAGGCTGAGTGCCAGTATGGTGAGAAGAAACCGCAGACCCTTGATTCAGAAACTGAGTATGGTTGATGGCTGATGTGCGGGACCTGAGAAGAGATGAGTCCTAGGCCCCAGATTCTGTGTGGAGGCCCAGAAAAACAATAGGATCCCAGAGAAAAGTGACTTTTTAGTGAGCTGGGTAAACCCAGCCTAAGACAACTTCACAGAGCACCCTCCACCCCAGGACACAAAAATAGTGGCAAGATCCCACCTCATTAAAGAGTAGCAGGGACACGGCCAGTAGCGAAAGGAGAGAGAACTGGATGTAAGAGGAACTCGCAAATGGTAAGAGGAGATGACTTAGCAGCAAGCGCTAAGGACCCAGGACCTTGAACAGATGAGATTAGGGACAGATACCAGCATGCCAGCAGAAGGATGATGATTAAAGACCAGAGGATGGGTGGTAGCACTGAGACGTGATCAAGAAAGGACCCCATGGTACTACCCATGCCTTTGCCCTCAGCTACCTTCCAGAATTTGGCACAGCTCGCAGGGGAGAAGCTGATGATGTGTTGTTGCCACAAGGCAAAAATGGCTTGATTCAGAAACTGATCATGGTTGATAGTTGTTTATAGCCAATGTCTTACGTACCTGGGTTTGAGTAGTGAGATTCCTAACAAAAACAAAAAAAACAAAAAAAAAGTAGCTACCAAAAAAAAAAAAAAAAAAGGCAATTATCTGGGATGATGCAGGAGTGAGGTGGTAACTAGCTTTGTGTCTTTAATAAACTGACCCTATTGAGCCCTGGCT
>NW_012106141.1:8182679-8250153 GCF_000951045.1 Mandrillus leucophaeus | reverse complement strand
AAAAAAAAAAAAAAAAAAGGCAATTATCTGGGATGAGATCAAGCCCTCCTACTAACTAGCTTTGTGTCTTTAATAAACTGACCCTATTGAGCCCTGGCTTCCTGATGTGTTAAAGAAGGAACTGTTCAAATAATGGATGGAAAATAGGTTTCTTCTTTGGAAGTCACATTTGATAAATCAGCAGCTATTAACTCAAGCATTGGATTGAAGACGGCTCTGAGGTTGCATTTGGGTTCTTCAAGAAAGGATGCCACCATAGATTACTGCTTCCGAGGGGTACCAAGAGAGGGGGAAGGAATGGTGGCAGACACAACATGTTTTTCCTGCTTGTGAGTAGCTACATGATCTCTGAGGTCCCCTTTAATTCAGAAAGCCCACAGTCTTTCAAATGCCTGGCACTCAGGAATCAGCAGACATTTTTCTTGAGAAAAATTTGCATTGAAAGTCCAACTTGCTGGGTGGAGCCAGTCTTGGCAAAGGCTGGGCTCAGATTGGTAAAGATGGCCTAGGGGAGGAGACCAAGCAGACCTGCACACTCACTTCCCCATGTCAAAATCTCACATGAAGTGGAATGAGCACTGAATATAGAGACTACCCCTTCAAAGTCGGGGGTCACCTGGCTTCTCTGGGCCTAACTATGCTTATAGGACACAGTCCCAGACAGTGTTGGGAGGATCAACAAGATAGCAAATGCAGAATGCACTCAGCACACAGCACTCAATAATTGCTAATTTCCCGCCTTCATGCATTCACCAACAAGATGGCAGTCTACGGGAAAATTCTTTCACTGTATTTCCCTGTCACGAGGAATGTGATAATTGCCTCATCCTTGGAATAATTCTGTTTCAGGCTTTCAAAGTACAGAAAGTTTAAAGCAGTATAAAAAAAGAAAGTGGACCTTGGGCTTCTTTCTAAGACTTCTTTCTTCTAAGACTTCTAGAAAAGCAGATTGCCAGGCCCTGGGCAAAGGAATCAGAATCCCCGGGAGTGGGGCCTGGGAAACTGCATGCCACCATATTCTGATACTAATAATGCTCAAGGCTACCGGTTCAAAAGGCACTTATGAAAGATCCCTAAAGCCCCAACCACAAGGCTCATCCCTTCACCTTCTCAAAGAGGCCTCCCCAACCACCCTATTTAACACAGCAGGCTTGTTCCACCCAGCCCTCCCTGTCTCCTTCCCTCATTTTATTTTTTTCCCATAATACTTTCCATCCACAATGCCATCCATGCATTTTACTTATTTATCTATTCTTGTCCTCCCCTTCCCTCCACAACTCTACAAAGGAGACCCTGGTTGTTTTGTTCATTGCCACCTCCCAGAGCTTAGACTGGTGCCTGGTACATAATGGGCACTTGGTATTACTAGAGTGGTCTTTGCTGCATCCCATGCTCTCATTTTACCTCAGCAGACCCCAAACAGGAAGGTCAAAGAGATGAAAAAGATACCAGTTTATGGAGTCTTATGTAATGATATGGCTGAAAAAACACTAATCTAGAAATTTTAAATACTAAGTCCCCATGACCTTTCAAGATAAGAAGGAAGCAGATGATTCCCTTGAAGATCCCTCCAACCCTGGTCATTTTCCCAGCTAAATGGTTAATCTATTGCCTCAGTTTTCAGCTGCTCGGTTCAGCAGGGTTTGAGACATGGCCTAAGTCCAGGACTAGAGGGATCGCTTGAGCTTCCTGTCTGAGTCAGTCAGTCACAGTAGCCTCAGCATCTGCTCTGCCCCCAGCTCCCAGCTCCAGTTCAGGCTGCATTGGTCTGCTCGCCTCCTGGCTGATGCCCTTACCAGCCAAGACCAAGCTGGGCACCACCCTTGCTTGCCTCCAGAAAAAATGAGGGTGTGGTTCTAAGCATCTGGAGATGAGCGGGGAGGCTGCTGTTTCACAAAAGAGACACATCATTATTTTCTTGCACCAGGATCATGTTTCCTTTAGCTGACTTGGCTCCACGTTTAAACAGCATCCCCAGGCAAATAATACAATTAAGCAAATGGAGAGGAGATTTAGCAACAATAAATTCCACAGAACTGGTCATTCTTTTGCATGCAGTTTTAAATGGAGCTCAGCATTTAGAAGGATCAATCACGCAGAATCTCATGGATTCAAAAATTACATAGAAACTGCTAGTAAAATCTGACGGGAATTTGACATAACACACACACCCCCCCCCCACACACACACACACACACTAACTCATGGGTTGGGCCTATATATTTTAGTTTTTTACAACCCAATAACGAAAAGACAATTATAAAAATAGGCTTAGGATGCATATGGAAGAATTTAGGCCAAAATGGAAAATAAACTACAGAAATTAAATCTATTTAAGAACCACTCAGGGACACAGAAGAGCCATTAGGAGCAGAGTTATGTGTTACAGCAGGTAAAGTAATGCATTGAGAACCAAGAGATTTGAATCCAGCTCTACCATGCATATTCGGTGTAACCTCAGGCAAAATAAATAACTTTGTGAGCTTCTATTTCTCTACATGTTGTTTGAACCCCACTGTCACCTTTTTTTTTTTCCATCTCCAAGCACCATCTACTTTGCTGTTTACTATTTTCCTTTAAGTCAACTTTTCTTTATTTGAACATGGGTACATGCTGTGTGGAAGGAAGTGGGTATCGATTACACAATTTGTTGTATTTGCTAGAACTTGTACATCTCTTATGAATATATTTACTTAGAAAGGAAACTATCCCATTAATATAAAAGGAAAGCTGGAATCACTGGTCTTAAAATAGGAGGTAATGACAAAAATAAGTACAATGGACTCCTGCTTTTATTCATGGCAACTAGTTTGCATTAGACTTACCCCTTTGCCAAGAACAACTTTAAAAGTTGGATAAAATACATAAAATTGAAAAATAAAAAACAAAAAACCTCTGATGGAAGACATTCAGGGAATACTAAAGCAACTAGGAGCTGAAGAACTAAGAGCCAAGAGAGAAGTAAAGCACACTGAGATAAATCTAGTATTTCACGGCACTTTTTCTCTAGGCATTTGCTGATCTGTAAACCTCATAGAATCCAGAAGCTCAAAAGTCAACAGTCTGATAACTAAAACTGAGGCTTTAGGTCCACCAAGGGGCATGGGTTGGGTGAGGCTTGGTAAAGACTTCAAACTTCTAGTTGAGATCATGAATGGGCTACACATTAGAAGTGAGGGTGAGGTAGAAGTAGCTCAACTCTTACAATGATTAAAACCTTATTTTAAGCAAGCTTAAACCAAGATGAAACAAGGTGACCTACCAGTATCAAAACACATAACAGAAGAATGTAAATTTAACTTTCTCTGGAAGAAGATAACAGAATTCAGAGCTTCAAATTAGCTCTACAATTTATCATACATTTGTTCAGCATTTATCAAAAATTACCAAGCATGCCAAGGGACATAACCAAATAATCAAAAACCAAGAAAAAAAAACCCAGACCCATATGTAATCCAGCTATTGGAATTGTCAGAGGCAAACTTGAAAATATCCATGATTAATAAGTTCAAGAAAGTAGATGACATGATGGAGAATTTCATGAGAACTAGTATTTTTATAAAACAAGAAATTGAAACTGTAGAATTGAATATGCAATAACTGAAAAATAAGAATGCAACAATTGGGTTTATGGCAGATTAGACAATGCAGAAAAGAAGATCTGTAAACTGGAATATAGGTCAGCAGAAGATTGAGCATGAAGAGGAAAGAATTACAGAAAATGCACAAACGAGCATAAGAGAGATGTGGGACTCGGTGAAAAGTCTTAACATGTATGTATTTTGAGATCCTGAATGAGAAAAAAGAGAGAATTGAGGAGATGCAATACTTGAATAGGTATTCGCTGAAACACTTTTTTCAAAACTGAGAAAAGACATCAAGCTAAAGATTCAAAAATCTTTACAACCTCAAATAGGATAAAGAAAACCACAATGAGGCACATCATAGTCAAACTACCTAAAAAACAAAGACAAATATATCATAAAAGCACCCAAAGAAAAGAAACGTATCTTCAAAAGAAGAAAAGTAATGATGGAAGTTGAGGCTTAAACAAAAATGATGGAAGCCAAGAAACAACAAAATGACATATTCAATGTGCTGAAAGCAAATGATTGCCAACTTAGAACTCTATACTCAGTGAAAACATTCTTCAAAAACGTGAAATAAAAACATTTTCAAACAAAAACTGAGAGAATTAATATCCACAGACATGCTCTTTGAGAAATATTAAAGAGAATTCTTGGAGCAGAAGAAAAATTAGGTGCAATGGAAGCATGAAAATCCAGTCAAGAATAAAGATGGTACAAAGTGCAACTACTTGGGTAAAATTAAATAAATATTGGCTGCATAAAACAATAATAACAGCTTCTTGTGCCATGTGAAATATATGTAAAAATAGGTGCAACAATGACACAAGAATTTGGAGTTAAAGCACCCTGAGGGCCTTATGTTGTTCATGAAGTAGTAAGAGGACCAATGTGCATCATACTCTAATAAGATAAGAATGCATGTTTAATTGCTAGCATAACCACTAAAAGTAGAACAAAAAAGAATGTTTTCTAGCAAGCTAAGAAAAGGAAAAAAGGGAATAATAAATTAATTCAAAGGAAGTCACAAAATAAAGTTAAAATAGTCAGGAGGCTGAGGCAGGAGAATGGCATGAACCTGGGAGGCGGAGTTTGCAGTGAGCCAAGATGGCACCACTGCACTCCAGCCTGGGTGACAGAGACTCCGTCTCAAAAAATAATAATAAAAATAATAAAATAAAGTTAAAATGGAATAAAATTGTGAGATAGTAGACTTAACTACTAAATACTCTAATTCAAAGACAAGGTGTCCAACTGAATTATTTTTGAACAAAACTATATGCTGCTTAGAAATGACACATCTTAGGCTGGGCATGGTGGTTCATGCCTGTAATCCGAACACTTTGGGAGGCCGAGGCAGGTAAATCACTTGAGGTCAGGAGTTTGAGATCAGCCTGGCCAACATAATGAAACCCTGCCTCTACTGAAAAAAAAACAAAAATTGGCCAGGCATGGTGGTGCACACCTGTAGTCCCAGCTACTTGGGCAGCTGAGGCATGACAATCGCTTGAACCCTGGAGGCAGAGGTTGCAGTGAGCTGATCACATCACTGCACTCCAGCCTGGGCAACAGAGCAAGACTCTGTCTCAAAAAAAAAAAAAAAAAAAAAAAAAAGTAAGAAACTATATACCATGGACACATTGATCAAAAGAAAGCAAGTATAGCTAAAGAATAATACACCAAGCAGACTTTAAGGTACGAAGCATAACACAGGGACTTTTTTTTTTTTTTTTTTTGAGACGGAGTCTCACTCTGTCGCCCAGGCCGTAGTGCAGTGGCCGGATCTCAGCTCGCTGCAACCTCCGCCTGCCTGGTTTACACCATTCTCCTGCCTCAGCCTCCCGAGTAGCTGGGACTACAGGCGCCCGCCACCTCGCCCGGCTAGTTTTTTGTATTTTTTTAGTAGAGATGGGGTTTCACCATGTTAGCCAGGATGGTCTCAATCTCCTGACCTCGTGATCCGCCCGTCTCGGCCTCCCAAAGTGCTGGGATTACAGGCTTGAGCCACCGCGGCCGGCCAACACAGGGACTTTTGATAACACTGAGAGAGTTAATTCTTTAGGAAGATTCAACAATTCTAAAAGTATATGCCTAATAAAACTCAAAAATATACAAAACAAACATTGATGGAAATATTTAAAAAGGTATAATACTCAAACCTACAATCATGGTGGGAGATTTTGATATGCTTTTTCAGTAACTGATATAATATGCAGAGAAAAACTCAATAAAGATGTTGTTGAAGATATGAACAACATAAATAACAAACACGATTTACACACACACACACTTGACCCACACTTGACAACTATACTATACATGTTTTTTCAACTACACATGGAACATTTACTAAAATTGACCCTTTATTGGGCTATGTCAAAACAAACATCAAAGAATTGAAATCAGAGTGTATTCGTTTTTTCTTGCTGCTGTAACAAATTATCACAAACTTCATGGCTTAAAAAACACAAATATATTATCATACAACTTTGTAGCTTAGAAGTCTGACATGGAAAAAATGAAATTACAAAAACAATTTCATTTATAATAGCGTAAAAATAATTAAACAAATGTGTCCAAGGAGTATAAAACCTTTACACAAAACACTACCAAACATTTCTAAAAGAAGATAAAAATAAAAGTGAAGACATCTATGTTTATGGACTGAAAGATTCAAAGCTGTTAAGATCACCATACTCCACAGTTTGATCTATAGATTAAATGTAATTCTTATGAAACTTCCAACTACCTTTTTTGCAGAAATGGACATGTTGATCCTAGAATTTATATGGAAATGCAAGGGACCCTGAACAGCCAAAAGAATCTTGAAAAAGAACAAAACTGGAAAACTCAAATGTCCCAATTTCAAAGCTTATTACAAAGCTACACAAATTAAAACAGCATGGTACTTGCATAAGGATAGACACATAGACCAATGGAATAGAGCTGAGAGTCCAGAAATAAACCCCTATACCTATGATCAGTTGTTTTTCCGCAAGAGTGTCAAGACCAGTCAATGGGGGGAATGAATACTCTTTCAACTAATGGTGCCGGGACAACTGATTATCCATATGTGAAGGAGTGAATTTGGATCTGTACTTGACACCTTATATAAAAATTAACTCATAATGGATCAAAGATCTAAATACAAAAGCTAGAACTATGAAGTCCATAGAAAGAAACATAGGTGTAATTCTTAAATATGACACCAAAAGCATAAGCAACAAAAGGAAAAACAGATTAAGTTGGACTTCAAAAATAAAACCTTTTGTGCATCAAAGGACATTATCAGGAAAATGAAAAGACAACCCACAGTACTGGGGAAAACATTTGCACATTATATATCTGATAAGGACCTAGTATCCAGATAAAAGAACTCTTATAACTAAACAATGAAAAGAAAAATGAACCAAAAAATTGGCAAATAATTTGAATAGTCATTGTTCCAAAGACATGCAAATGGGTAATAATGTACATGAAAATACATTCAACACTAGTAGTGATTAGGGTAATGTAGTATTAGTTCAAGGTGAGATAGCAGAACAACAGAACAAAATTTTTGAAAGCCCAGAAACAAACCTAGAAACCTAAAGAACCCACCACAAAGAAAACAAATGATAAATTGGACCACAATAATACCAAAAAGCCATGAAGTTGAAAGTATTTATAGCAAAATTAACTGACATAGAACCAGTATTTAGCATATATAAAGAACTCTTACAAGTGAATTTTTTTTAAAGACTGACAACCTAATAGAAAAATATGCAAAAGCCTTGATCAAGTATTTCAAAAAGATATCTAAATGACCAATAAACAGAAAAAAGGGACACTTTATTCCATTAATCACCAGAGAAATCCAAATCAAAACCACAATGAAATATACTTACACACCTACAAGAATGGCTAAAAACTGTGTGCCTCACAAAAATGCATAGATATATATACTGAAAGATCTGTACAAGAATGTTTGTAGCCGCATATAACTGCTAAGCAAAAACTAGAAACACTGTCTACCCACCAGAGAATGGGTAAATTGTGTTAATACAATAGAATAATATATAGCAGTGAAAAAGAATGTCATATAAACAACACAGATGAAATGCTGAACTATAAGGTAGTCCACAAGAAGCCGACACAAAATAATTCATACTAAATGGTTTTATTTACATAAATTTCAAAACTGGCAAAGCTTATTTAAGGTGTCAGAAGTCAGAACAATGGTGTTCTTTTTTGGAAACAGGGAGGTAGAGAGACATTAGTTACAGAGAAGGGGACTTCTGAAATACTTTAATACTTTGTGTCTTGACCTGAGTGATAGTTACACACGTTTGCTGTCCAAAAAATCATCAAGTCATATACTTCTATGTAATTTTCAATATCAACGTATACTTCAATAAATATGTTTTTCAAAAATCAAACACAAGAGAATATCTGCAATCATCCTAATGCTTTTTGTGAATTATTTGAATCAAATGTTATAGTCTTTTGGTATACTCCACTAATATGAATCTTAAAAGATAAATGTGAGTTAAATAAATATGCTTTAGGAAAAAATAAAAATACTTAGTGAATTCAAAACCATGTATTCCATTCTTGCAAGATCCTATTGGCCTGCTGCAGCTCTGAGCCCAAGGCCTGATCTCGCTTGCTTAAAAGAAAAATAAGGAAGTGTTCAAGAAGTACTTAAGATTTACTACTAAGCTGATATTGTGTCTTGATATATAATGAAAATAGGATGTAAAAGGAAATTGCTTTCTCAAAATGGGATCTAATATCCATTACTATGTATCATCTGCAATTCCTTGGCTAAATCCAGGGACCTCCCTTATACCATAGGACATACTGGCTTATTTAATCTCTAAGTTTCTTCCCAGCTGACCATCTGTGACTTGCTGATAGAAGGCTCTTCACACTCATTGAGAGTGTTCTTCACTTAGAAATGATTTTAAAAAGGAAAATTGAGTCAAGTCCTTTGATTACAAGATTTGTTAAAATGGGTAGGCACCTTCTATATACCACCAATGATATAATGACCACCCGTCTCCATGTACAACAGGCCTGACCTTGACAGAAGGGAGTTCCATTCTAACGGGGTTCCCTGTCCTGCCTCACATCCAAGCTATCAGCAAAGCCATCAGCTTTCCTTTCAAAATATATCCCAAATCCAGCTACTTCTCACTATCTTCTAAGTCACAATCATCTCTCACCTGGTGGCCTCCTGACTGCTTTCTCCACTTCCACCCTTGTCTTTCCATGTTTTCTCAACAAAGCAGCCAGAGTGATTCTGTCATACCTTAAGTCAGACCTTAACACTCCTCTGCTCAAAACCCTCCCAACTTACGCAGAGAAAAGGCCCATACATATCCTTACCATGGCCCATACCAGGCCCTCCAGGACAGCCCATGACTCCACCTCACTCTATGGCCACAGGGCTCGCATAGATCATTTTCAACATTCTAAACCTGCTTCCACCTCAGGGCCTTTGCATTTGCTGTTTCTTCAGCTGGGACTCTCCACATTAGATACCCCTGTCTCTCTCTTTCATTCACCTCAAGTCTTTACTCAAAGTTCGTCTTATTAATGAATCCTTCCCTCACCCTTTTATGCAAAATTGCACTTGCCCTTGACACTCCCCAGTCCTGTTCCCCACTTAATTTTTTGCTTAGTCTTTACCACCATCTAATACTCTATATTTCTCTACGTACCTTAGAGTTTCTTGCTCCCTGCCCCTCATCTCTTCATACCAGGAGATTTTCCAATAAGGAAAGCAGACTCTGGTACTTGAAATTCAAGAGTTTAGAAAAGAACTTGAAAAGACACTAAAACCCCTTTTGGCTTTACAGTGGGAACTGTGCCGGTTTGGGAATGGTCCACTTGGTAACAAAGCCCCTTTCATTCTCACTGGCCAGATAAAGCCAGGATGATAGTCAAGCTGCCGATGGGAGGCTGGTGTTTATCCTTCAAATCTTGGCATTCTGTCCAATTCTCCCCTTCCAATTCCGGAGGGCTCCCTGATTTACTGGGGGGTGGAGCAGGGTGGGGAGACTTTACTCTGTCACTCTCTTGGAGTGGAGGAGTACAGTTGTTCATTCAGCTAATATTTATCAACTGCTGTTTATTTGCCAGACAACACACCATGTGCCAAGAACAGAAGAATCCCACACAGCCACTGCCCAAGTAAAGCTCTCAGTCAGGAGAGCAGACAGGAGAAGTGGCGGTCCTCTCCGCACCCTGATTAAACCTTCAGAGCCATGGTGGGCAACATCCAGCTGGGTCCTGACAGGTGTCAGGTTGCTGCCAGTCCTTTGCAGAAAATAAACTCTTCAAATTTGTAATCATTTAGTCTTTATCTTTAATTGACAGTGGCTTGAAGATTGTGCCTATGGTGTCACTTTCACTTTCTGACATGTCCCTTAGCTGAAAGAAAATGAGGTACAACGTCTTACGCAGAAACCTGGGAATACCCATGGGGTGGGAATGCCATGCCCGAGGCCATCAGGGTGCAAACTGAGAAAAGGTTAAGAGCTTCTGTTAAAAAATTATCTCCTCGGCCTGGTGCGGTGGCTCACGCCTGTAATCCCAGCACTTTGGGAGGCCAAGGCGGGTGGATCACGAGGTCAGGAGCTCGAGACCAGGCTTAATAACAAGGTGAAACCCTGCTGCTACTAAAAATACAAAAATTAGCCAGGTGTGGTGGTGTGCACCTGTAATCCCAGCTATTCAGTAGGCTGAGGCAGGAAAATCACTTGAACCCGGCAGGCAGAGGTTGCAGTGAGCCGAGATCGTACCGCTGTACTCCAGCCTGGGGAACAGAGGAAGACTCCATCTCAAAAAAAAAAAATATATATCCCTCAGATATACCTGGTTTAAATTCACAGGGGACAATCATAGTGGCAGCTGTTTCTGCTGGGCACTGGTGCATGCAGGCACTGTAACAGTACTTGGATTAGGTTAGCTCATTTATGCCTCACTACAATAAAAGGTGTAGGTATTATTTGAGTCTACTTTTCAGATGCAGAAATTGGCGCTGAGGTTTGTGCTAAATATGGTACCAAAGTTACACGGATGGTAAGAGGTGGATTTGGAATTTAAATCCAGACTTGTCTGACCCCAAAATCTTTGAATAAAATCCTGCTGGCATACCACTTGGCAAAACCAGTTAGAAGTCTTCAGAATCAAACTTTCCTTTGAAGAATGACTTCATACATTTATGAAACAATTTGATGCAAACAAGAACCAATTAAATGAAATAAGGTGTGTAAGGTGGGTAGCCCATGACCCTCTAACTGGTGCTAAGTGCTAGATGTTTAGTAAATCGTCATTACCATTTCATATCATGTTTGCTTGCTATCTTTTCTCTCTCCCTTTTTGGCTTAAACTAGCTACCATTTACTTTTACCCATGAGCCTTCGGGTTGCCTGGGCAGTTCTGATGAACTAGACTGAGTTCAACTGATCTTAACTGGCTACACTTACTCCTGGGTCTGCAGTCAGCTGGCAACTTTCAACAACCAGTAAGCTAGCCTGGCCTGTTCACATGGTGGCAGTAGTGTTTCAAGACACTGAGGCCTCTTAAGGTCTAGGCTCAGAATTGGCACTCTGATATGGTTTGGCTGTGTACCTGCCCAAATCTCACCTGGAATTATAATAATCCCCATGTGTCAAGGGTGGGGCCAGGTGGAGATAATTGAATCATGGGGGCAGTATCCCCCATACTGCTCTCGTGGTAGTGAGTAAGTCTCATGAGATCTGAGGGTTTTATAAATGGGAGTTCTGCTGCACATGCTCTCTCGCCTGCCACAGTGTAAGAAGTGACTTTGCTCTTCATTTGCCTTCTACCATCGTTGTGAGGCCTCCCCAGCCATGTGGAACTGTCAGTCAATTAAACCTCTTTCCTGTATAAATTACCCAGTCTTGGATATGTCTTTTTTAGCAGTGTGAGAACAAACTAATACACACTCTATCACTTCTATTTGATCCCAGGAGCTAACAGAAGTCATAAAGCCAGCCCAGATTCAGGGAGTGGGAAAACAGACTCCTCCCTCATAATGGACAGAGCTGAAAAACCACAATCCCAAAGATACACCACATTTACTCTCACTCAGAATCCTCCTAGCAAGCTAACAGGACCTTCACAGGCAACAGAGCCTCCTGCATCCAGATGGATTCTCATACTAAAGTGCAATCTGTTACCTGTTGTTTAATACCAGTAGTTCTTTAGGTTGGATAAGTTTGGTTTGTTGTTGTTGTTGCTGTTGCTAAATAGGGACTCACAATATTCTTTCCTAGTGGAGCTTCCATTTGTTACCCTTTTATTTGGAAGTCGTCATATTAAATTATTTTGGGTCCAATAGTTGTGAATAAGTTTGGTAGTTGCTCTACCAAACAAGTAGCCCCCTGCAAGTCAAAAGTCCTTCACTAAAAGGACTCAACAGAGTTAGGTGAGCCCTATGGCTTCAGGCCCACCATGAACCTGGTCAAAATCTATACCTTTTTTAACCTTGTCTTCTGCTCCCAGCCCACGCGCACCCTTCTTCTGGGCGCAAGCTTCCAATGCCTTCAAGTCACCCTGAAGTTGTACGCACTGCCTACATGCTGTTACATGCTGTTCCTGCTGCCTGGCAGAAAAGTCATACCCTCTCTTCTCTACCGGATAAACCCCCACTGATCACTTACAATCCAGCTTGTATCTCATTTTCATGCATGCCGTCATTCAAAAAATATTTACTGGCCTGCCAGGACCAGGGAAGCATGAGGATTGAAAATGAACCCAGTCCTTCTTCCCCTCTCCCTGTGGAGCCTACTGTCACTCTTGTGTGAAACCACTTAGCTTCTAAGTCCTTGCTTCTGCTGTGTGTGTTCCCACAAGTTTAGATGTGTGTGTGTGTGTGTGTGTGTATCTATGTGTCTGCATGTAGATACAGCTATATTTGTAGATACGTTCATATCTACATACACACAAACACACATTATTTTACACAGGCTACATTGGACTCTGATGATTTGTTCATGAATTTTTCTTTTCCATAAGACTGTGAGTTCTTTACATTCAGGATCACACCTCATTATTTCATTATTATATCATCCAGTTCTTTCCTTATAGTAGAAATGCAAATAAACATTTATTGAAATGATGAATGAAGGTAAGAAGGAAAAAGTGCTCTTAGAGAGTGTTTAGCTCCATTACTTCGTTAAGCAAATGAGAAAACCAAATGGGGGCTGAGGGAGGATTAAACCATTTATTGTGACTACATGACCTTTACACAGGACCAACGTGGTCCCCCAACTTCAGATCCAAATGGGGCCTTTTTTTACATTTTAAACGTCCTTTCTGGTTTTAAGAAACTTTATTTAGCATTTTAGAAAAGCTGTAATTTGGCAAAATACGATACATCAAAAGTGATAAGAAATTGGGCTCCTGAGCCAGAAAGATTTGTAATAAAATCCTGGCACTATTTGACCCTGGGCAAGTTATTTTCATTCACCTCTAAGTCTCACTTCTTCTACCTCTAAAATGGAGCTGCCCAACAGTACCTGCCTCAGACACATTGAGAAGATAGAAAAAGATAACAGCACAGCAAGCACAGGGCTCAACAAGAAGCACGTGCTGAATATGTGCAAGCTATTACTTTCATCATGATTATTTTGCTGTTAAATGAGACCTGGTAAATGTACTACCTTAAGGTTCAGAGGTTCAAGTCTAACAGTAATTATATTCAATAGGTCCCCCACAATTATTGAATGTATGTGTTCATTGAATATATCTATGTTGCTATGTTAAATTGGTTACAGCAAACCTCCCTTATAGAAAAACTTGGATGACTTTTTGTCACAGATTTTAGATGTAGTATTGCTTTTTGCCACAGGATTTACCTCCAGGAATTAAAGCATTAGCAGGGTCCTGAGCATAAGGAAATGAATGCATTCCAAAGTGCGATGGCTCTTGTGCCCCGTATGGCAGAGTGATTCAAATGCCATTACTAAACTAGTAGAACCTGCTTTTAATGGCAAGAAGATGTTCATTTCCTGAGTCTTGTTGCGTATACTGAACAGTCCTTTTTCCCAGCATAAAAATAGAAATGTAAAGGTTGGAACACTATGGTTACCAGCCTGGCGACAGAGCAAGACTCCATCTCAAAAAAAAAAAAAAATGGTTTTAAACAATATTTTATGGCATCTGAAAGAAACCCTTTTATCTTTTACATTTTCACTTTTTATTGTCTGTGCTTTTATGGGCTGTGTGCTTGAACTAGACCCAAATCCTGGGTGCCACACTCAAAATCATATGGTACATCTGTTTATCTGACCGAGGAGGTGGTGGGATTCTGCATATCACAATCTTCCCCCCACCTCAAAATCAACAGTCACTTTTGGTGGAAGAAAAGGAAAACACTGTATTCATGCCTCCTCTGAAGAAGGACCATCTTGTTCCCATTCCATGGGGCCACAGGACAGGGCACAGCCAGGATCCTTGACATCATGTTTACTGCCCTGAGCTTCCTCTATGGGCCTTCACCTCCCAAAGGACTCTCCAATACTGGTGAACACAAGAGCCTTAGCATCACCATAGACATCTCCATGGTACCTGGTGTGGACCTTGAACTTGGCTGGCATTCGCTGGGCAAAAAAAAAATGAAAAAGATGCTCTGCCATCATTTCAAAAATCAAGCCAATGCATTTTAGTCTTTCATTTTTCCAGATTTGGGATACATTTTTCTTGGTAACAAAGAATTTTTGAATGAAAATATCATTTTAAATTAGGGGAAAAGCAACGGAAACGAGTGTGTTGAAGCAAGAACTCCAGTGGTAAGAGTTCTGCTCTCTTTTGTGGAACTAAGGGAACTTTGTCTGACAGAAGCAGTATTCTCTTCCAAAAGGAATTTGTATTTATTAAAATGTTTTCCCAAAAGTTAACTGAGAGCCATCAACTGTGTCTTGAGCCTGTATATTTCAGTGATGTTGACCAGAATTGACCCAAACCAGGCCATAATGGCTGGGGTGAAATGTGAGAAACAGGAAGTTGGGGAATGCAAATGGGGCTGTTGAGAGCGTTCAAAGATGTGGTTGGAAATTATACTGGAAAGGTATGTTAGGGTGAAACTATGAAAGGTTTTGAATGTCTAAGAAAAAAAAAGTCTAGAATTAACACTCTAAACAATAAAGGGCCATTGAAGTTTTTAAGCAGATCAGTTTCTAGAGTTCAGAGCCTAGGCTGCTCCAGCTCCCTTCTCACCTTGCTCAGGGCCCTGGAGCTCACCTGTGATGAAAGAGAGCAACCTCGGGGCCTGTTTTAGCTGCTATTCTGAACTGGCCCATGGTGTACCCCAGTGAACACTTGTTGGATGTTTCTGGGTCTTGTTCGCAGGCCCTGTTGCTACCCTCCACTTTCTGTTGCACAGAAATGTAGGTCTGCTGACACCAGGTAGATCTTGTGGCTCTTGATGATTTATCCTTACTGCTTCCATTTGGGAGTTTGTAGAAATACCTAGATTTGTGGGGAGGGAGTTGGGATGTTTGTTTGGTAAATGTTGACCATTTGTTTCTGGCTTTTTTCCTTCTTTCTATTCAGCTGTTCTTTTTGTATGTAGGAATATGGAGCGATTTTAAAAGGATGCACCCACTGTCGTCTTCATAGAATCTAGAATTGGGTTTTTTTGGGGGTTTTTTTTGGTGGAAATTAAGGAAACTGATGTATTCCATATCTAGTTTGACCTAGCACAAAATGGAGTAAGGCGAAAACACAGAATGATGAGACAACATGTTTTTAAAAATAAATTCAAGGCCACGAGCAGTAATCCCACCTGTAATCCCAGCACTTTGGGACGCTGAGGCAGGCGGCTCACCTGAGATAAGGAGTTCAAGACCAGCCCGACCAACATAAAACACATCTCTACGAAAAATACAAAAATTAACTGGGCATGGTGGTGCATGCCTGTAGTCCCAGGTACTCGGGAGGCTAAAGCACAAGAATCACTTGAACTCGGGAGGCAGAGGGTGCAGTGAGCTGAGATCACACTACTGCACTCTAGCCTGGGCAATAGAGTAAGACTCTATCTCAAAAATAAATAAATAAAAATAAATTCAAAAGAAGATGGAGCTCAGGCCAGAGGCAACCAGAAGGGTAGCCCCTGAAAAAGAACAGAGGTGCCTATGAGGGCTATGGACTTTCTTGAAAGTTACATTGGAACCGTTATCTGGTTTAGTCCAGTCGGGAGCTCTTGGGTCAAAATAACTGAACCCTTGCTGATGAGTGGCAAGACTGTCTCTTCTCACCATGGTGTCTTCTCTGAATGTCCCAAAGACTCCAGGTAGGAGTTCAACTCAGTTCTGGTGACCACTTCACAAGGAGCAGACTATGGTGTAAAGCACATTGACTTGTAAACAGTCATAAAAAATTGGGAGTTGAAAAGAAATTGCCTTAATACTGGTCAAACTGATTTCCCCAAGATGAAAATGGCTATGTTGGTAGGACTGACCTGGAAGGGAGCTAGAGGATGGGAATGGAGGGAGGTGCTGACTTGACTGGCATGGGAGGAAGTGTGCTCCCACTTCATGGCAGCGCCTATCCTATATTATGGGACATATACTGAGGACCCTTGCTCCTCCCCTGGAGTTTCAGGCCCTGAAATAAAGCCAGGTGCTTTGGCCAGGCACGGTGGCTCATGCCTGTAATTGCAACACTTTGGGAGGCCGAGATGGGCAGATCACAAGGTCAAGAGATCAAGACCATCCTGGCCAACATGGTGAAACTAAAAATACAAAAATTAGCTGGGCATGGTGGTGCATGCCTGTAGTTCTAGCTACCCTGGAGGCTGAGGCAGGAGGCTGGTGTGAACCCGGGAGGTGGAGATTGCAGTGAGCCAAGATCGCACCACTGCACTCCAGCCTGGCAACAGAGCGAGACTCTGTCCAAAAACAAAAAAGCTTGGCTGTCTGTGATGGAAACCTGTCTAGGATATGAAACAAGTTCCTGGTCCCTCTCTTTCCCTTGTTCGTGAAGCAAAGTCCAGGGAAAATGTCAAAACCTGACAACTGGAGAGAAATCCTAAATGTATGTGAGCTGTGTGAGAGACTCTCTTCCACTCACAACCTTGACCTGGGGGACAGAAGGGCAATTGCACGGAGGCCGAGAGATGCAAATCACACCAGAGTGCTGCCCTCCTGGCAAGCCACACACACAAGGGTGGGACAGGGACGCTTCTATCTGAAGATGTGGTGTGATACTTGGTAATGAGTCACATTCCAGGCAGAGTGGCAATGGCTCAGGGTACTTTTTCAGCCATGAGCCTTAGACCGGAGCCCTTCCAGGCTGTGGCCAGGGTTGGTCCTGGAAAAATCATTAAGTTTAACAAGGAACCATTGAGTTGTTTCTCGCTCTCCCTCATTCAAGGCCTCTCACGCCTTGTTTCAGGGATATCCCTTTCCTGTAACTTTAAGAACCCACTGATCTTATGCCTCGAGGGGATATCCAAGTGCAGACTTTGAAACTAGGGGCTTTGGGTATGTGGGCCTAAGTTTCCTCATCTATAAAATGAGGAAGATACTTAGTTTATCAGTGCTCCAAGCATTAAATGAGATATATCCATACATACAGAGATCATACAACTCTGTAGAAGCAAGACATTTCCAGTTTTTGCCTGTTGTCCTGGTATCACACAGAGTAAGCACCTTCTTTAACTCTCAAACCACCCCAGTTTGCATGCTAAATTAATTATATGTCACCCTATATATAAAGCTCCTGACATACTCCTACAACCTGACAAAGAATAAGCCACAGGCCTTCCCCATCCCCTTCCTACCCAAACATGCTTTCAGAGCCTTCACTCACATTGAAGTGCGAATCTTTGACAATATTTAAATGTTACTCCTGCCCCAAATCTTAAACTAAAGAGATACATCTTTGGTGGCAGAGTCTCAATTACCAGTTAGTGGGCTGGGAAGATCCTGGGGGACGAGGGTGCTAGGGGCCATTGCCCCTCGATGCATAAGACTGATGCCCCCAGTGACCATACTGAGCTTTGTGATTATTCCCCAGCTTTCACTGCCACCCCAATCCCCAAAAACTTCAGCACAGATGCATAGACACCCTCAGAAGGTAAGGGGTCCAAACCCAAATGGTGATGTTTCCCAGGCAAGTAGTTTCTCAAAGGCATTTCCCTAAACAGGGATTGCTGGTGCTATGTCCCTAGAGCATCAAGAAGACATGATGTACGCCCACCTGAAATCCATAAGGGAATGCATGTTTGGGCCTGAAGACAGCAGGTCACTAGAGATAAGAGACACTGGAAGAAAATCACACCTACAAAGCAAAAATAACACATTTAAAAATATCTGCAGGCCACCTACAACCATCTGATCTTCAACAAACCTGACTAAACCACGCAATGGGCAAAGGATTCCCTAATTCATAAATATTGCGGGGAGAACTGGCTAGCCATATGCAGAAAATTGAAACTGGTTCCCTTTCTTACACCACATACAAAAATCAACTCGAGATGGATTAAAGACTTAAATGTAAAACCCAAAACCATAAAAACCCTAGAAGAAAATCTAGACAATATCATTCAGGACATAGGTACAGGCAAAGATGCCATGAAGAAGACACCAAAATCAATTGCAACAAAAGCCAAAATTGACAAATGGGATCTAATTAAACTAAAGAGCTTCTGCACAGCAAAAGAAACTACCATCAGAGCAAACAACCTACAGAATGGCAGAAAATTTTTGCAATCTATCCATCTGACAAAGGTCTAATATCCAGCATCTACAAGGAACTTAAACAAATTTACAAGATAAAGAAAACAAACCCCATTACAAAGTGGACAAAGGACATGAACAGACAGTTCTCAAAAGATGACATACATGCAACCAATAAATATTTGACAAAAACCTCAACATCACTGACCATTAGAGAAATGCAAATCAAAACTACAATGAGATACCATCTTATGCCAGTCAGAATGGTGATTATTAAAAGTCAAAAAACAACAGATGCTGGTGAGGTTGTGGAGAAAAAGGAAAACTTCTACACTGTTGGTGGGAGTGTAAATTAGTTCAACCATTGTGGAAGACAGTGTAGCAATTCCTCAAAGACCTAAAGGCAGAAATACCATTTGACCCAGCAATTCCATTACTGGGAATATACCCAAAGGATTATAAATCATTCTATTATAAAGATATATGCACACGTATGTTCATTGCAGCACTATTCACAGTAGAAAGACATGGAATCAGCTTAAATGCCATCAACGATAGACTGGATAAAGAAAATGTGGTACATATACACAATGGAATACTATGCAGCCATAAAAAGAAATGAGATCATGTCCTTTGCATGGACATGGATGGAGCTGGAGGCCATTATCCTTAGCACACTAACACAGGAACAGAAAACCAAATACCACATGTTCTCACTTATAAGCGGGAGCTGAATGATGAGAACACAGGGACACATGGTGGGGAAGAACACACACTGGGGGCTGTTGGAGGAAAGGAGGGAAAGCATCAGGAAAAATAGCTAATGAATGCTGGGCTTAATACTTAGGCAATTGGATGATCTGTGCAGCACACCCCAAAACTTGCACATCCTGCACATGTATCCCCTGAACTTAAAATTAAAAAAATAATAATAATAAATGACAAACAAAATATGTGCAAGCACTGGGGATGTGCAGGCAGCTGATTACGTGCAGGCACTGAGGATGGGGTGGTCTCCAACTGGTCAGCAAGATGATCAGGATCAGAGACTGAGGCGGGGAGAAGAAACGTGTGGCATGTGTGGGGAACTCAGTGGAACTTGCTGACCAGAGGTAGGTGCTGTAGCCAATTTTAAAACTTCCCCACCCTGACTCTAATTTTTCCCCTTAAGATTGTTATAGTGTTTAAAAAAGATGTTATTATTAAAATACTGTTAAATGTATGTAAATCAGAAGAAGTAAAATGCTATCTCAATCCCACCAGCTAAGTAAAACCACTATTAACTTTTTGGTATTTTTCCCATCAACATGTTTTTCTCTCCCTAGTTATCTCTGTTCCTTGCTTTTGTAAATAAGTGTTACTGCGTGGAAAACACATTTTAATTATATCTTCTGATTATAAAAGTACACATATTTATTGTAGAAAAGGTGGGAAACACTCCAAAGCCAATGTACAGAATAAAAATCACCCACAATTTGCCAACCACAAGTAACTACCACTGGCATTTTGAAATGAATTCTACTAGATCGTTTAAAACTATAAGCACACCATTTTGCTGGTTGGGGTTGTGATTGTTGTGTTATAGAAACTGAGAAAATAATGTCTGTAATCTTTTGAGCCTGATTTATTCCCATCAAAGGTTATTTAAAAGCTAATGTCAGTGAAAATTCTTCTATGAACATGGTTTATAATGTCTGCCTATCATATCATCAATGAATATAAAACAATTTCATCCTCTCAGTGGACATTGAGGTTTTTTGTATCTTTGGCTTTTGTTTGTTTATAATTTACAATTCCGTCGTGTAATATTTCTTTGCTGAATGTCCACTATGTGCCAAAGCTGTTGTAGGTTCTGATGCTATGAGAAACAAGATAAGACAAATATCTGTGTTCACTTTTAACAGATTTCTCTACATACATCTCTAGAAGTAAAAACATTGAACAGAGGGGTCATACAGATTTAATTTATACTCTCACAAGTAGAATAGAAAAATGCCCATTCCTCTCACAAATCATAACTTTCTAACTGCTTTTGAGCTGGGGAGATGGGCAATAATTGGTGGGAAGAAAGCCTGAAGGTGAAATTCTAAGAGGTAGGCATGCTCTACTAAAAATCTACCAGGAATAGAGAAAAAACAAACAAACAAAAAAAAACAACTTCCGATTAATCATAAAATCATAAAATGTAAGACATGACAAAGCATCCAACTCCAGAGCCAACCTGACCATGTGTTAGTCCTGGCTCTGCTGCCCACTAGGGGGCAGCTTTGGGAAAGTTATACATTCTTTCTGTGCCTCAGTTTCCTCATCTGTGAAATGGGAATAATAATAGCATCCACCTCAAAGGGCTGCTATGGTAGTTACATGAGTTAAACATACACAAATCCCTTAAACAGTACCTGGCATGTACTGAGTACTCATTATGTCATTTTAAAAAATATGTAATCTATGTAACTTTCTACAGCACAACTAGTAGACAAAGCAAAGTAAATCTAGTTCTCCAATTTCCAAAGACAATTTTAACTTGCTGACCCAGAAGAACTGGGAAGAAACACAAAAAAATTAGATTTGAACCCTAACAAAGCTTGAGTTTTTATCTCCCTTCTATCACTTACTATATAGCCCAGTTCTTCAAGTAGGGCTTGAGGGAACATCAAGCCCTTCACAATGCCATGACCAAGGAACACACTCTACCTCCCCAGACTGAACATAACCACCATCTTTCCGCTAACACCAAGGCCCACAGAGCACTGTGGGAGAAGTACCATGCCTGGGGGGTCTTTCTCCAAAGAAATGATCTAAAGTAATTGTCTAAAGCTCTCAGAAGCATTGGCTTGAAGGAAAATGCCAAAATCCTGAGAGATTTGGCATTTTGAGTCACGTGATAAACTGCCCACAGAAGGTGGATTTCAACAGGAGCTGTAACTGACTGTGAATTCTGACGGTCGTCCACTGGTGATTAATGACATCAGGGAAAACAAGCCAGCAGGCACCAATGTTAAGAGAGAAAGCTATTTTAAATATCCCCCCATTTTAATTAAATATTTCTTCTTATAACACTTGCAACCTAAAAATAGGTCTGATCTGTCCACAGGGGCCACTTCGAGTCGACATGGAGAAGTTTAATTAGATTGCCTCAAGCAAGAATGTTATTCTCCAAGGTTCACGATATTGGCATTAACTCCAGAACTGAAGTAAGTGCAACTTACACGTGTGTGATGCCTGCTGAAGTGGAGGATAGTATTTTCTACAAAATCCTGACATCAGAGGAGGCTGGAAGAAAGGCATTTGTAATTGACTTCATATTTACAATTGCTTAAAAATCCAGGAACTGGTGATCATAAATATATTTATCCCTTTAACACAGAAAGTGTTTGATATGCTAGTTAGACCCAGATTCAATGCAAGAAGAAAAGTGTACCCATGTGAATACCTGGTGGAATAGAAACACTGCTTACACCACTCCCTCAAGGTGTAATTTTAACTGAATTAGTGTCAATTTGTCAACAAACTGCCAGGCAATTCATTAAACTACAGGTTATTCGGCAACCTAGACTACTGACATATTTAAGCAACACACTACTGATAAACTTGGAAAATATCTCCTATGTTTTGCTACTCGAAATATTCTAGCACTTTTGGTCATATTCATTCAGTCATCCATCTATTCATTCAACCAGCTGTTACCAAGCATCTATTAGGAACACATGAGTGGTGACTAAGTCAGACAAGGTCCCTATCCTAATGCTGGTGATAATCTAGAAAACTCCCCCGAAATACAGTGTGTGAATCTCAAATTCTAGAAGGAGAACTGTTGAGTTTGAGGCTTTTAATAATGCATACACCAATGCCACCTCACTAGCAGTTGACCACACACTTACCATCATTCTTTTTATCATTGCCAGTTTGACAGGCAGAATATGGTATTTCAGGTTTGTGTTTTATTACCAGTAAGATTGAACATCTTTCCAAATATGTTGACTAAATGTGCCTATTTCATGAGTTATCTGCTTATGTCCTTTACTATATACAGGCCTCTTTGCACATTTTTTGACTGGCTTTCTTCACCTTCATAGAGTATTTTACACAGTAAATACATTAACCCCTTGTCAGCAAATAAATCTGTAAATTTGTGGTTTCTCATGATTTGAAATTTTTGGCTGTGCTGAAGATTTTTTAAATTTATATAATCAACTTTGTCTTGATATTTCTGTTGCTGCCTTCAGTAATATGTTTAGAGACATGCACTTTCCCCAAATTATGTTTTTAAAGTGTTTATTAATCATTTCATCTTGTTTAAATCTTTAACTCATCTAGGATTTTGATATGAGCTGAGAGGAGGATCTAGTTATATTTTGCCCCATATTCAACAAGCTGCCCAAGTTTTTCTTAAACTTTCCAAGCATTTCTACCAGTGTCCAGAGACACAGCTCAAAGGGTGCCTCATTCAGCAGTCCACAGCATCAAATGACCGCCAATGGAATGACCACAAGGCAATAAACAGGTTCCATCAGAAATTATGGAGGAGAGTGCCAAGTATTTTCTGAGAGTATTATTAAGAAAAGTATTTTGTCTCAAAGCTATTGCAGGAGGGACAAATGCTGCTAGAACAATCAGAGGAATATTTACTCTGCACCAGTGGTCAAAAGTGGTGAGGATGAAAAGGGATGCAGATCTTACCAATGCCGGCTGAGACTAAAAGGCAGATTCTCATTTTTAAAGATCAATCATAATTTTCTTCACAAGAGTATTTAAATGTTAATGTATTCAGATGTTAACTCCCTGTGCCAGGACAAAATGTTCATGACCTTTCCACGGGTTAGAGCCCGGACGGCCTGTCCGCATCGACAGTTTGGAGGACTGAGTACAGGGAGCTGTGGCTTACTGCTTGACATTGAATCATCTCTGGGCCTCGGCCGGGTGCAGTGGCTCATGCCTGTAATCCCAGCACTTTGGGAGGCTGAGGCAGGTGGATCACCTGAGGCCAGGGGTTTGACACCAACTGGCCAATGTGGTGAAACCCTGTCTCTACTAAAAACACAAAAATTAGCTGGGTGTGGTGGTGGGCACCTGTAATCCCAGCTACTTGGGAGGCTGAGGCAGGAAAATCACTTGAACCTGGGAGGAGGAGTTTGTGTGAGCCAAGATCGTGCCACTGTACTCCAGCCTGGGTGACAGAGCAAGACTCCATCTCCAAAAAAAAAAAAAAAAGAATTATCTCTGGGCCTGGGAAACACAGAGCACTGCTCTGTTGTTGTTCTAGCTAGAGGCAGGAGGATGGACTTGGTGTATAGAGGTCCCTGTTGACCATTCTTCAGATGCCTCATCTCTAAGATTGTCCCTTTGTTCCTTGTTCCTTTATTTCATGTTTTCAGAAACATAGTGGTCCCATGTTTGAGACATGTCCAGTTAGCTCCATGTATAGCCTCCTCTCCTTTCTTTTCTAAAATATTTAGAGAGTAGCTCCTATATGCCAAGAATTCTTTTTGTTTTTGAGACAAGGTCTCACTGTTACCCAGGCTGGAGTACAGTGGTATGATCACAGCTCACTGCAGTATCCACCTCTGAGGCTCAAGTGATCCTCCCACCTCAGCCTCCTGGGTAGCTGGGACAACAGGCTCACGTCCCCCCACCTGGCTAATGAGTTTTGCCTTGTTGCCCAGGCTGGTCTTGAACTCCTGGGCTCAAGCAATTCACCTGCCTCAACCTTCTAAAGAGCTGGGATTACAGGTATGAGCCACTGCACCCAGCCTGTGCCAAGAACTCTTAATGCAGTTGAGATACTGTGCTGAACAAGACAGATAAGGTCCTTGACCTCACGGGGCTTACATTCTAGAAGGAGGTTTGCAAACTACAGCCAGCAGGCCCACTGCATATTTTTGTAAGGTCCAAGAGCTATAAATAGTTTTTATATTTTAAAAGATTTTTCTAAATCAAAAGAATATTTCAAAACACATGAAAGTTATATGAATTCCAACTTTCAGAATCCACAAAGTTTCACTGGAACCCAGCCAGATCCATTCATTTACACATTGCCTAATTGTGTTCTTTCATACTGAAACAGCAGAGGTGAGCAGCAGGGCAGAGCCCGTGTAGCCACAAAGCCTAGACCATTTTCTCTCTGTACCTTTACTGAAAAGTTCTGCTTTTGAAGGCAGCAGACCAAACAGGAAAATAAGATGGTTACAGACTGTGGAAGACAGAGGATATAATTGGGGTGAGATGACAAGGTCAGAGAAGACATCACTGGCTCACCAGTAACAAAATGTTAGCTTGGGAAGGCCTGTGGCAGGAGGCGGGGGGAATTCAGGCAATAGAAATAGCAAGGACCAAGCTCTGAGGCAGGAAGAGCCAGAAAACCAGCAAGTGCTGGGGCAAGTGAGAATGCGATGTGGGGAGGGGAACATGAGAGAGTTAAAGAGAAGTTGATCAATGGGTACAAATATATGGTTTGATAGAAGAAATAAGAACTAGTGTTAGATCAGTAGGGTGACTATAGTTTACAATAATCTGTTGTACATTTCAAAATAGCTAGAAGAGACTTCAAATGGTTTTAGCATAAAGGCATATATTTAAGGTGATGGATATCCCAAATATACTGATTTTATCTTTACAAATTATATGAATTATTGCATGTATCCCAAAATGATGTACGTCCATTATGTATCTTTTTTTTTTTTTTTCCGTTAAAGACGAATTAGGCAGAACCTGATTACTTTGACTGCAGGGTGATGGCATGGAAATACAAGTATTGAGTAGACTCCAGATGTATTTTGGAGGTAGAGTCCACAAAACTTGGTGTTGGACTGGATGTAGGAAAAGGGAAGAGTCAAGGTTAGGGGCCAGATTTCTGGCTCAAACTAGGCTGGTGGCACCATTGCTGAGATGAGAACTGCAGAGTCACAGTTTGCATAAGACTAGGGAGAGAAATCAAGAGCTTATCTTTAAGATGTCCAGGGAAAGATGTCAAATAGGGTGTTGGATCTAAAGGTGTGGAACTCAGGGCAGAGTTTGGGATGGAGACAGAAAATCTGACAAGCCTGCCTTCTGAGGTTGTGTGTTTAAGAAGACTCATCTTCAAGATCCCACTCATGCACCAGCTGCCTCCTTGCCTATAGGCCAAAGGCCTTCCATGGCTGGCAGCAGCAGATGCTCTAAGGATGCCTCTCCTCTTCCAACTAAAGGAATGCCTGATGACATGCATTGGGCCATCTGACAAACATTTGTGGGCATCTTTTGAGTCCCATTATCTCCTTAAGTTACACGTCAGTCACTACCTACTGTCCCTAGGCATAAAGTCGTTGCATAGGCAGGACTCTTGGAGGGAGGATGAGTTTTCATTACAAGGTCACCACACTCGTTATACAGGTCTCATGAAAAATGTTTCCTGCCCAACTTCAAGCAACTAGGGCCTGTGAAAAACCTACCTCCTGCTTTCAGCAGGAAAGCTCAGCTTGGAAACTCCAGGGTGGTTAGGTAGACAAGAGGGCTCTCTAGACTTCTATGAGCATTATGACTTATGTGGGTCACTGAAAAACTATTAGGAAGGTTACCTCCCAGGTAACACTAGCACCAGCTCCCCATCTTCCTGGCAAGCTCCATCCTATAAGTATGCAAGCGTAAAATTACCAAATTTGCACCCGAGATCCCCTCTGCATTCTTTCAAGCTGCAAGGACATTCCAACATCCATTTCATAGATGTGTTTACCAGCTCCCAAGGTCCAGGGCTGACTCAAGGCATTAATTTGCCATCTCCACCTGAGGGCACTAAGTGAAGACATCCCAAGTACCAGGAAACCATCAAGTGACCATCTTGACAAAAGTTTTGTGTGCTGCCTTGGAAACACCACTAGCTCCAATCCAGAAGTTGGGGTCTGTATACTGGTTTTTCCACCAACTGGCTGTTTGGCACAGGACATCCCCTCTCTGGATGAGACTTTTCCTCTGTAGCATGAAGGAGTTCATTTCCTGTTTCAGAAGGCATCTGATAAGCATGGCAGATGCTGTGCTAGACCCAGGGATACAGACACTGGTAGACAGGTCCCTGCTCCCAAGGAGACGAGAGTTGAAGTTGGATCCTTTCACAGGGTGGCATGGACAAAGAGATCATGCTGCATCTGGTATGCTCAGGGCTGAGCACATGACAGGAATAACCTCATTTTGCCTAGCAATTCTATGAAAAAGGCACTCTTACTGTCCCATTTTAACAGATGCAGAAACCAAGATTTAGAGTAAGTCACTTGTCTAATCAAGGCACATATTTTAGAGCAAGGAAGAGGCAAAGCTAGGGCTCAGTCCCAGGAAGGCTGAATTCAGGTGCCTTTGCTCTTCAACACCCGAAGGCCCTCTCAGTTGGGTACAGCTTACCGACAGGTTCGTCCTGCAATGCCAGGGCCAATATTCAGCCAGCCCATGAACAGAGGGCCCCAGAGCTTTGTATGGTCTGATAATTATATGATTTGCCACTTTCTTAGACTCTCTGGACTTTGGCTCCCCCAGAAGCAGCCCAGGATATCCAATACAGGAGGCTCCTTAGAAGCCATCAAGGCAAATCCTCTTATTCTTACAGACATGGGAAACTGAGGCAGGAAGCAGCAGAATGACTCAACCAAAGTCTCTCCAAGAATTAGCAGGAGAGCAACGCCAGGATCTCAGTGGAAGTCCAACCTCATGGTCTCATTCATTTCCATTCTACTTCTTGAGCTCCATTTCTTAATGAAGGAGAAAACTGGGGCTCAGATAAAGGAACCAGCTTAACCAAAGTACCCAGCCAGAAAGCAACAAAGCAAGGACTTGAACCATCTATTGGTGGAGGCAAGTTGGAGACCAGTTAGGAGCATGGGCTTTGGAAGCAGATGGAGCTGGGTTTGGACCTTCCTAGCTATGCAACTTTAGGTAATTGATCTGACACCTGCAAACTGGGAACAATCCTAGTGGTGCCCTCATCAGGCCATTATGAGGATAAGAGAGGGAGGCTGGCACACACAAAGGGTGGAGCATACTGCTTGAAAAATAGCAAGTGCTCCACAAATGGCAAGCCCTGGTAAACATTTATTGAACACCTACTGTGTGCCAGGTACAATTCCAGGCACTTTTACCCTTCTTTACAACCTACTTGGTGGGTCTTCTCCTACTTTTCATATGGACAAATTGTAGTAAGTCACTCATCCCAATTGCCTAGCTGTTGACAGGATTGAAATCTTCACATTCTTCTCCAGACCCCTGAACTCTTCCTTGCTGAGCTATACTCCTGCCTGCACTGGCTTTCAGTGTTGTAGTAAAACAGGCCTAGGGAGGGCAAGGTTGGCATTCTTTCTACCACACAGTGAAGTTGCCCTTCCAAACGAAGCTGTGGGGGATGAACAGGGAGAGAAGCCAGGGACTGGTGGGTCACACCATGCAAGGAGTTAGGAAGCAGTTATCACCAGGGTTGACAGCAGTGAACACATTTCTGACCAGGCAAGGTCTCAACAACCCAGAAGGCCAGTAAGACCAGGCCTGGATCCCTGCTCTTACACCCCATCTTCTCACAATGCTGGGGAAATGTGAGTTCATGTTTGGATGGGCTTTGTGGTGTGGCCAAAGCTCAGCCTGGCCCTCCTTGGACCAGAAGTGAGCAGGGTGGGGAAAGTCTGCCCTCTTCACTCAAATGACAGCTTGTCTTCTTGAGCAGAAGTGAAGCTCCAGGAATAGCCTCACTTAAAGCAAATGGGCTTGTCTGCCACATCTTGGAGTATTTGTCTTCTTTCCACAGCGTTTTCCTTCTTCGAATCCACATGATGTTAGGGCTGCTCCTCCACTTCATTCCATTCTCAGGCTTGCAGCTCTCCCATGTGCTTCAGAGAAATAACAGAACTGCAGGACGGTCTTACCTTTAGGGTTAAAACCCATTTGCATCACATCTTCCTGAAGTGGAAGAAAGGGACGCAGATGTGAGAGTTAAACTTTTCTGACTTTATTTGTCCCTTCTGGTTTCCTTACCAAGAGTGATGGATAATCTACTTGGGGACTATTCTGTCCCTGGGCTCTTCTCACATGTGCTCACAATGCCAATGTCACCATCACAGGGCATGAGTGAGCACAGCCCAAAGAGCCACATGTCCAGGAAGTACAGACAGGCAGGGACAGTGGAGACCTTCTGAATGATATAGGGCTTTGAACTAGAGAAATCCCCAGGGTTGCTGCCAAGACTAAGATACTATACTTCCCACCACATCTTCTGAGGTGGGTAGGATAGGATGAGTATCCCTGTTGTGCATGAGGAATTTGGTAATAATTATAGTTAAGCCCTAAAACTTTACGTATGACTCATTGAATCCCTATACGTACGACTTTACGTATGACTCTACGTATGACTCATTGAATCCCAATGTTGTGTGTTGGGTAACACAATTATTCCTATTACAGAAATGAGGGAACTGAGGCACAGAGAGATTGAGTAACTTCTCCAAGGTCACACAGGTAGTTTATAACAGATCTTGGATCTAAGCCCAGACAGACAATCTCCAGAATCCCTGTTCTTAAACTATAAGAAGCACAGCCTCTCTAAGGTGGTCCAAAAAGTTGAAGTGACTAGCCCATAAGATACTGAGTCATGGCCTAGAATCTAGCTTGTGATCTTAACAACAAACCACACTGGGTTTAGAGCCGAGAGTCAACTGGTGTGATCCACATGCTGCACTGGATGGCCAATGTTCTTCCCAATCTCCCCAGTTCTCCCTAGTGCACGCTTCCCTTTCCCACCAGCGCCTGTGCAACCACTGGTTTCCAGGCCTTCGAACCCTCCTGTCCTTCAGCCTGGTGCACACACACCTTCCCCTGTGCCTGGACCACCCTTACTCACCCTTCAAGACTGAACCTAAGCCTCCTTGCTGCCTTGGCTTTCCAAACCTGGTTTTTGTACCCCTTTTGCCTGTACCAATATCAAACCCAACTCCCTGCCTCTGCACATCTCCTAGCAATGATGCACGGGAATAGGAATATGTAGTCACCTTCCAGACTTCCAGCTCCACGAGGGAGGAGATGGACTCTGTACTTGGCATGTGACAGCATCTCACTACATTTTTAGTAGCAGGAATTTCAGGATGGTGTGGAGCTTGTGGCTGCCCAAGTACACCTCAGGCAGAGGTTTCATGAGGTCTTGCTTAAGCTCCTCCAAGGTGCTGTGTTTTCCCTCACCCCTGGGCCTTTGCACATGGCCTGACCATGTCTGAAACACTCTCTAATGTCTTCCCTATTTTATTTTTTGAGACAGAGAGTCTTATTCTGTTGCCCAGGCTGGAATGCAGTGGCATGATCTTAGCTCACTGCAACCTCCACCTCCTGGGTTCAAGTGATTCTCCTGCCTCAGCCTCCCAAGTAACTAGG
This sequence comes from Mandrillus leucophaeus, assembly GCF_000951045.1. Classification (NCBI taxonomy): domain Eukaryota; kingdom Metazoa; phylum Chordata; class Mammalia; order Primates; family Cercopithecidae; genus Mandrillus; species Mandrillus leucophaeus. Next base: position 8,220,503 of record NW_012106141.1, on the reverse strand, counting down.
ACTACAGGCGCAGGCCACCATGCCCACCTAATTTTTGTATTTTAGCAGAGATGGGGTTTTACCATGTTGCACAGGCTGGTCTTGAACTCCTGAGCTCAGGCAATCTGCCAGCCTCGGCCTCCCAAATTGCTAGGATCACTGGCATAAGCCACCACACCCAGTCTTTCCTACCTTTTTATAATCTAGTCTCTTGCCCCCAAACCCAGGTCAGTTTCCCTTGTCTTAAGCTCTCATTGCTCCACATACCTTTCATTTAAAGAAATAGTTCCCAAAGTGTGGACCCTTGACCCCTGAAAGCTCCCCAAGACCCTTTCAGGCAATCTGCAAGATCAAAACTACTTTCATCAATTACTAATCACTAGGGATATACAAATTCAGTCATAGTAGGTGCTCAATAAATCTTCAGAAAATGAGTGAACTGAAGTCCCACTGACAGACCCGAGGTCCAGCCAACCGGTGTGCCTCAGACAAATCCCACTGGGGTAACTCCAAATGCCATACTTGGGAAGAGGCTGTGGAAGGCTCCTCCTTGAGGAACAAAGAGGAGAAGGAGCAGAGGCAACCCCTCCCTTGGGATAGGGTGCCCCCTGGGCAAGACTGTCAGGCTGGACATGGTGTCAAAATGGGCAACTTCCCACTTGGCTCTGCATTTTTCCCATTCCTCACACATGCATCTGGAACACATTGGAAAGGGGTCAGACTGGTTTGGAACGTGTTTGGGGTAACTCTGAACATGGGAGGTGGGGCTGGAAACCTGTAGAGAAGAGTATGACCTCTGAAACAGTTCATGGTTACAGCCAGAGTGATGCCACATGCCAGCCTGGGACAACCCCCATTCTTGTCCTACCCATCTGGGGGCCTCTGGCTCTGCCTTCACCCATCAGAGTTCCCCAAGTCTTACTTTAGGAAGAAGACATCCCTCCCTAGCCCACCTCCTATGTTATCTTTCTCCTGTTGCCTCCCCTGACCCAAATCAAACTCAACCCAGGCCCTGCTCCATGAATAAAAATTGTAATAATGATAGCCATAAATTATTTCCCATCTACTGAGCCCTCATGTACCAGGTAAAAAGAGGTACACACATTCTTCCATTTTATCTTTTGAATAAGCCCTCAAATCTTAAGTACTCACATTTTCATTTCACAGATGAGGAAACTGAGGGTTTTAAAAAGTGACCTGATTCCCCCATGATCATAAGGCTGAAACAAACCCAGAATAGTCTGACACCAAAGTCTGCTTCATAACCTCTGCACCACACCAATATCCCAAGAATAGAAAATAATCAGTCTAGAAGCCAAATCAAGGAGCTTCGGAGATTTCTCCTAAATCAAGGAGATTCAGAGGCTTTAATGTAGGGGGAACATTCCTACTCATGGAACCTGATTATCTGCAAAAACTAGCTGACGACTTTTAAATTAAGCCCTCTCCACCCTCAGCTGTAGCTCCCAAATCAAATCTAGTTTTCAAATTAAATTTTCACCACTCTCCCAGGAGTTCACACAGGTGAGCAGCTACAAGGGACTGAAACATCCACTTCCGCAGCCCCACGCTGCTCTCCAGAAGACAAGAGTCCTTCTGAACAGGGAGAAGTTTTTAAAAAACACATACACACTAAACAAAACAACTTCTTTCACTCGAAATATCCCTGAGAAATCCAGGGTTAATGTTCAACACTGGGTGTGCAGTGGGGACCAGCCCAGCCCACAGGTTCAGCACAGCAGAGAGGAAAGAGGCCAGCCAAGGGGTACTTCCCTGCTCATGTCTCATAGTCAGGGGAAAGTGCAACCCTCTAGCCAGTGTCCACCCTCCGGGGCAGTTGAGGTGACCAAACTGAAACTTGGGGAAAAGGCACAGCTGCAATCAACATCACACAAGCCACCTCTAGGTCTACACCTGCACCATCCAAGACAGCAGTCACCAGCCACCTGTGACTCCTGGAGGGTGGCTAGTCCCAACTGAGATGTGCTGCAAGAAATAGAGCCCAGATCTCGAAGACTCAGTACAAGAAAAATATTAAATATCTTAATTTTCATATGAATTACATGTTGAAATGATACATATTTTTGATAGATAAGTTATATTAAAATTAACTTCACACGTTTCTGTTTGTTTTTGAGATGGAATCTTGCTCTGTCAGGCGGGAGTGCAGTGGCCTGATCTTGGCTCACTGCAGCATCTGCCTCCTGGGTTCAAGCAAGTCTCCTGCCTCAGTCTCCCAAGTAGCTGGGATTACAGGTGCCTGCCACCATGCCTGGCTAATTTTTGTATTTTCAGTAAGGACGGGGGGTTTCATCATGTTAGCCAGGCTGGTCTTGAACTCCTGGGCTCAAGTGATCCACCCGCCTCGGCCTCCCAAAGTGCTGGGATTACAGGCGTGAGCCACCATGCAGGGTCTTCTTTTTGCTATTTTGAATGGGCTATTAGAAAACTTTTTAATTACATATCTGGCTGGCAATGTATTTTTATTTGACAGTGCTGTCCTGGATAAAGCACACGGTCAACCCAAGTCCAGGCCCCAGACACAGCACAGCTGGGGTTTCTTCCTCTACTCCCTCAAATGCAGTCGGTGCAGTCACCAGCCCCACCTTCCTCCTCTTTGAAGCCTGCCCCTCCCTTGCTCCAGAGCTCACCAGGGCTCCCCATTACAGGTCACGTCAACCCTAAGTTTCTCTTTCCAGCATCCTAAGCCACCCTGGTAGATTCACTGGCCCCTGTCCTGATCTCAGTTAAGGGCCCCTGGAAGCTGTCTCCATACTTCTTTCATCCCTTCCGCCTTTTTGCTATGCCAGGGCCCCAGGTAGAGAAAAACCCCCATCCTGCCCCCACTCTTTGTGGTCCTTCCCTTCAGAAGTTTGCATGTAATCATTCCTTCCCCTCCTCTTTAATGAGCTTCTGGCTCCCAGGGTGCAGGGAACATGGGCCCAGACTTGCCCCTCTGTCTGAAGCCGGTTGCTGCCCAGCCACACCCATCTCGCCCTAGTGCTCATGCCCAACAGGTGTGGGTCCACTGAATCCAGCCTCTCACCCCCAAGCTGCACACCTGTTAGGCATTGACAGTGGGCAGAGCAACAGGAACTGGATGTTCCCAGCTCCCTCGGGTCCTCCTGAGACGCTTCTTTGCTAGTGGCTGTCTCCCTGGCTGCTCTTCCTCCAAGAACTTAGGCTGTGTCTCTTCCAGAAACCCCCTCCTACCCCCAGGCTTCCCTTCCTTCAGATCGACATGCTTTCACTCTCGGGATGCCAGAAGCACTTACCACTGGCACAGATGGAAGCCCCGATTTATTGTCTGAGATCATTGGATCCTTATCTAGCACTTTCACCTGCAGCATTTAATCCTTGCAGCAATCCATGTGGTAAGAATCATCCCCATTTTCCAGAAAAAGAAACCGAGGAGGTTCAGAATGATAGAGGAACTCACTCAGGAGCCAGGCTCTGAACCCGGGAAGTTGGTCTTTATGCATCCATGCTATTTAGTATCATAAGACGAGTACAGATGGACCAGGGTCTGAATCCCAGCTTTACCATGTTCAAGGTCCGTGACTTTGTGCAAGCTTCTTACTCTCTCTGTACTCAGTCTTCTCATTTATAAAAGGGAGGCATCTCAGAGTTGTGAGAATTAGTGAGTTAGTGCAGGGTTTACACATAAAGCAATGCCTACAGGTGCCATGTAATAAGTCTCAACAGTAGCTACTGATATTAATGAGTATTCAGTCTTGATCTCTCCTCAGCTGTGAGCTCCTGGAGTATGAGCAATGTGCCCTGGGCCATTCTTCCTATCCAAGTCTCTACTGATGGTCTGTGAGGGTGCTGTACCCTGACAGTGAGACAGAGGGATTTGGGTGCATGTCGACGTTATGCACTGAATGTGTGTGGTTCCCCAAGATTCGTATGTTGAATTCCTAACCCCAGACATGTTGGTATTTGGAAAGGGGTCCTTGGGTTAGAGAGGGTTGTGAGGGTGGGGTCCTTATGCTGGATTAGGGCCCTTAGAGAAGGGACACTAAAGAGCTTTCTTAGCCCCACCCTCATGAGAGGAGGAAACAAGAAGGCAGCTATCTAAAAGCCAGGAAGAGGCTGGGCACGGTGGCTCACGCGTGTAATTCCAGCACTTTGGGAGACTGAGTTGTGGGGATCACTTGAGGTCAGGAGTTCGAGATCAGCCTGGCCAACATGGTGAAACCCCGTCTCTACTGAAAACACAAAAATTAGCTGGGCGTGGTGGTAGGCACCTATAATCTCAGCTACTTGGGAGGCTGAGGTGGAGGTTGCGGTAAGCCGAGATAATGCCGCTACACTCCAACCTGGGTGACAGAGTGAGACTCTGTGTCAAAAAATTAATTAATTAATTAATTAAAGCCAGGAAGAGAGCCCTCGCCAGAAATAAGCCATGCTAGCACCCTGATCTCGGACTTCCAGCCTCCAAAATTGTGAGAAATTCAGGTTCTGTTGTTTGAGCCACCCAGCCAATGGTATTTTGTTATGGCAGCCCAAGCAGACTAAGACAATAGTTTGATTTGCTTTTGCTACTCGTTTAGAAAAGTTCAGAAGGTGAGGAATGGTGCTGCCCAGGTTCACAGGAATCTCCAAGTCTCAAGAGCTCCTCAGCATGGAAGCCCTAATGGATAATGCAGGAAGATGGTCTTTTCACCACCTCTCTCTCAGATCCCTTAACCAAGAAAAATCTGTTGTAATAGTCTCTGTATGAGAAACAAGCCCGAGGGCCCAGCACCCTGGACACTGACCAAGTAGTGTGTTCTACCTGAACGCTTCACACATCATAGAGTCCAGACCATGCTTTAAAAAACCACCATCATCACAACACAATTCCTTCCCCCAATTACAAAAGGAATAGTGCAGACAGAAATAGTCTTAAGCACAAAGAAAAAAAAATACATGTTAATCTTACCATCCAGAGACAATATGCCATTAAAATGTTGTGTGTTTTCCCCCATCTCTTTAAGGCCTATATGAGAAGAGAGACCTTCTTTAGATTCTTCCTTAGCTGAGCTCATGCTACAGATAGTCTTCTGTGGCCTTTCTCCTTCAATATTATATCACAACTATTTTCCCTTGTCATTAAAAATTTTTTTGTAAACCGTATTTTAAGGGCAGAATACTATTTTATCATCTGGTTGCACCATAATTTATTTAACCATTTCCCTATTTTGGACATTTAGGTCATCTCTAATATCATACTACAATAAAAAATGCTGTTACATAATGAACATGCTGTTACATAAATTTTTATTCACCTACCTATCCCTGATTATTTTCTTATGACAGGTTCCTAGAAGCAGGATTACTGGAACTGACTCACTATCCACACTGAATAGCATATGTAGAAGAATACCCATCTCACTACAGACTCACTAGCGTGATTATCTCTTTTTAGTCCTTTAATAACATTTTATGATACTCTTGAATTACCTTGAACACTAGTGAGGAATAACTGGCACTCGGGTTTTGATCATCTGGCTTTAGAAGAAAAACAAGTAGGAGAAATGTTTTTTTAAATTTGAAACCAGCTGGAATTAGACATTTGTTTGTTAAAAATACATTGTTATTAAATTTAACTGCAGTTTGTGACACTAACTTGTGGCTGGCAAAATAAATAAATCAGAGGTTTGAACAGCCCAGCTTTACAGAATAGATAAGCAAAAGAGGAGGCATATACCAATATTTACTGAGTGCTTCAAAGTAACCTACTCTTCACATGCAATACCATATTTGTTCTTTAATCTCGTAAAGTAATGTTATTTCTAATTCTATAGATGGGAAAACTGAGACAGAGAGGGTTTGTTATTGGCCCAGATTACTCAGTAGTAGTTGTGTAGCCAAGAATTGAACCCAAGTTGGCTCTAGAGGAAACACCATTACTCCAGGCTGTAGTGCAACTAACGGGCAGAAATAAAGGTGACATAGTCTGAAGTTGGCTCTCTTGTACAGGATAGCATAGTCCCACACAATCTTCTTATTTTACCAGATTCTTCAGAACATTTCCAAATAGAACAGGAGGAACACCTCATCTAGAAGTCACCTAAATTACTATCTGCTGAAAATAGCAATGAATTACACACAACTTTGTACATTTGTATGTACTGACTTTCTAAATATATATATATATATATATTTTTAATCCATCAGAGGATAAATATGTGTTACAGGGTGATTCTATTCACACACACACACACACACACACACACAAAATCCATAGTTTAGGGTTGTAAGTAGTGTATGAACTCTTTGTTTGCTATACAACATGGACATGATTATTTGCAATATAATGAAACATACAAAATACTGGCTTATAGAAAATGGAAATTAATTCTCTGAAACAATTCGGTAGTGCAATCTGGTACTGCATCCGTGTAATTTAAAGTTATATTCAGAAGATGAAAAGCATTGATTCTAGTGTTGGAAAAAGACATTTGCTGGTAATTATTTAGGAAGGGACTGAGCAGGAACCCAAGTAAAGAATAGAACAGGCGATTGCTGACACTGATTTTAATGCTTTTTACCAACTCTTCTGAAAAACTGGTCAAGAAAAAAAGTGGTTATCCATCTTTCTCATCTCCTAATAAAGTGAGCTGTAGCAAGTTTATCCTCCTATAACATATTCATTCCTAGCTGTGAAATGTTAGCAGAAAGACTTTGATAGCAAGTGACTTGGAGTTCAGGCTGGATCTTGTCTCTTCCTTGGAAATAAAGCCTGCCTCCCTTTCTGTCTTCCCTCCTTCCTTCAGCTGCTTTACATTGAATTACAAATAGATATACAGAATTTTTATATAAAGCCTAAAATCTTCAATATAATTTATAAGGCTTTTGTGACTTTCAGCTGATCTTTCCAGCCCAAATGGCCACCATTCCCCTCATTTTTGGTCACCTAGTCACATCAGCCATTTTTCAGGCTCTCAAATATGTCATCCACCACAGGGCCTTTGCATGTGTGCCTGAAATACTCTCTCCTAACTTCACTCCTCCCAGCCTGTCTTTGCCAAGGTAACTTCTAACATATTTATCAAGGCTTAGTTTAATCCCTAGCTCAACTTCTCCTTCTTTGGGAAAAATTTCCCTGTTTCTCCAGATTGGATTGAGCTCCCTATTACAAACTCTCAGAGCACCATGAGTCAGTCCTTCATGTAATTTGTCAATTGTACTGTATTAGTCTGTTCTCACACTGCTAATAAAGACATATCTGAGACTGGGTAATTTATAAAGGAAAGAGGCTTAATTAACTCACAGTTCAGCATAGTTGGAGAGGCCTCAGGAAATTTACAGTAATGGTGGAAGGGGAAGCAAACACATATTCTTCACATGGTGGCAACAAGGAAAAGTGCAGAGCGAAGCAGAGGGGGAAAAGCACCTTATAAAACCAGCGGATCTCGTGAGAACTCACTCACTATTATGAGAACAGCCTGAGGATAACCGCCCCCATGAATCAATTATCTCCACCTGGTCCCTCCCACCCATGTGGCAGTTATGGGAACTACAATTCAAGATGAGATTTGTGTGGGGACACAGCTGAACCATCTCATGTACTTTCACATTTATTTGTGTGATGATTTGGTTGTCTGTTTTTCCGACTATCTGGTTAATCTCATGATTGATCTTTTATGTCTAACATAGAACTTGGCGACCACAATATTTTATGAGTAAAAACAATGGATGGATAGTTACCCATTTCACACCCAGGAAAGCCTTCATTCAAGACTGACAATCAAATGAAGATGATTTCAATAAAACAAAAACTGAAACAATTCTCACCAACTCACTAAAGGAACTCTTAAAGGTTGTACTTCAGGTACTAAGGAAAATGAATCCAGATCATGGAAGTTCTAAGAGACAAGATGTTGGCAAATATCTTGGAAAAACTTTTATATTATTTTATATTGAATATATAAAATAATAATTACAAGTGCTATTTTAGGGGTTAAATAGCTAACACATGGGTCAAAACAGAGCATATGTATTCGAAAAAGGGTAACAAAATGATCTAAGAATCTCACACTGTTTAAAAAAAGGATCAAAATACTGATTAGACTTTCTTAAGTATAAATGCATGTCTGAAGTAGCCATATAAAAACTAAATATAGAAAATATAGACCAGGCATGGTGGCTCACGCCTGTAATCCCAGCACTTTAGGAGTCTGAGGCAGGCTGATCACTTGAGGCCAGGAGCTCAAAACCAGCCTGGCCAACATGGCGAAACCCTGTCTCTACTAAAAATACAAAAATTAGCCACATGTGTTGGTGAGCACCTGTAATCCCAGCTACTTGGAAGGCTGAGGCGGGAGAATCGCTTGCACCCGGGAGGTGGAGGTTACAATGAGCTGAGTTCAAGCCACTGCATGCCAGCCTGAGTGACAGAGCAAGACTCCATCTTAAAAAAAAAAAAAAAGAAAAAGAAAAATAGAAAAGAAAACAGAAAATGTAACTTTTCAAACAAAAAGAGGGAAATGGAGTAAGAAAAAAACAAAAGAGAGGGAAATGGAGTAAACAAAAACCAATGCAAAAGGTCAAAAAAGGAAAATAAAAATTAAAGGTAAGATAAATAGAAAGCTCAAGATATGACAGTGATTATAATCAATATACTGAACCAAACTCTTGAGTTAAATGACTAAGATTATCAGACTAAACTCCTGGATGTTTAAAAGAAAAACTCAAAACCTAAAGACACAGAGGAGCAGTTGAATAAAAGGGTTGAAAGAAACAAATACAAACCAAAATAAGACTACAGAGGCCATATTAATGCCAAACCCAGATTTTGAGATGTAAAACATTATCAGGTATAAAGAAGGATGCTATATGATAATAAAAGTTTCCATTCACCCAGAAAGATATCAAATGAACAAATCAGTAAATTGCCATGAATTAACTTGCATCTTCCAGTGACTGGGAAAACACATCCACAAACAGGAAGTAGGTCTGTCCAAACCAGGGAACAAACTCAAGTGTTGGTGGAGGATGTGTCAACATGCTAAGAGCATGTGATCATCCTTTACCACCTTCCTCAAGTGGAAAGACTTCCCCAAGCTCAACACGGCTTCGTTTCCCCCAGCTGCTGGCCAGGTAGTCTGACGTCTGGGCTACTGTTTTGCACAGTTTCTCAAGTGCCATCACTTAAGTTTCCAATTGCTTAACAAATACCAGTGGTCTTTTGCTCTTCCAGCCCCAGGTCAGAAATCTAAAGGAACCCAAATGCTCTATGTCCTTCACCCCCAAGCTTTACTATAAGAAGTCATGAATCAGATTCTCAGATTCTTTCTTCATGCTTTCACTCTATCAACACTTTAGCGCACTGCCTAGGTGCTGGGCACTGTCCTAGCTACACAGGAAAAACTTCTTGATAGTTCCCAGTCTGACTGTCAGGAGCTAGCCTGAGACTGCTCCTATTACATCCTGAGAGGTGAGGTGCTGTGATACCAAACTGCCAAACTGCTGAGCAATCCTAAAATAGTGGAAGCTAAAACTTCTCCCAGCTTCAAGCATGAAAGTAGCCCTTAATGAACAAAGATCCTTTCCCAAAGTTTTCAAGAGGGTAATTATAAACGTGTCAATCATTATTTTATTTATCCATTCTGATGTTTAAAAACCTTTAATTATTGCAACAAGAAATCATGTTCATCCCAGAAAAATTCGAACAAAAGATTAATAAAATTAAAAACTAATTCTGCAACTTATGGATAATTACTGGGAACACTTTGGTGCACTGCTTTTTTCATACACACATGAATAATTGTACCCATTCATTCCCATTATGAAATAGGCATTCAGTCTGAATCCAAAAAAAGAATAAAGATCCTTGGACACCATCAAAGTCAGGCATTAAGCAGTTCCCATTTTGCAATCTCTGCTGTTCATGAGATTAACTATGTTTTTCTTTAAAATGTTCCATAATCAACAACACACTAAATAGTAAGAGAAATACTTTCAAATGATTCCACCCAAAAGAAACTCTAGCTACTAGTTATCTATTATTGCACAACAAATTGCCTCACCACCCCCAGACATCACAAACCAAATCACTGAAAATGGTATTACCCTCCAAAAGGAGACGTGTTTGCACGCCTGAACACCTCATTAAAATTCTCCTCTCTCTCTCTCTGTCTTTCTAGTAATAAGAACACTTAACATGAGATCTATCCCCTTAACAAATTTTTCAGGGTACAATGCAGTATTGTTAACTATGGGCACAGTGTTGTACAGCTGATCTCTAGAACGTACTCGTTTTGCATGACTGAAACTTTACACCCTCTAACAGCTCCCAGGTTTCCTCTCTCACTAGCCCCTGGTAACCACCATTCTGTTTCTATGAGTTTTACTATTTTAGATACCTTATATAAATGGAATCCCATATCACATGTATTTTGTCCTTTTGTGACTGTTTTACTTCGCTTAGCATAATGTCCTGTAGGTTCATTCCTGTTGTCTCATATGGCAGGATTTCCTTCTTTTTTAAGGCTGAATAATATGCCATTGTATGTAGATACTACTTCTTGAACCATGCATCCAGGGATGGACATTTAGGTTGCCTCTATGCCTGGCTATTATGAATAATACTGTAATGAAACTGAGAGTTCATGTATCTCTTAGAAGTCCTGATTTCAATTCTTGTGGATATAGATCCAGTAGTGGGGTTGCTGGATCATATGGTAATTTTAGGAAGCTAGCCCGCAAAAGTCAAGACTGAGCCACTAGACTCACCTCCCTTCTCTACCCCTGCATTGTGCTGTTTGGACAATGGGCAGACAGCTGGACCAATGAGATCCTCTGGGTCGGGAACACAGTGCTCAATCTGAGAGCTAAGGAGCCACCATGAGGAGCGCAGACCACAGCACAGCATTTTGAATGGCTGCTTCGGTCTACCCGAGGAACCTAGAAAAATACAGATACCCAGGACCCACTCCAAGCATAATGAATTTGAATATCCAAGGGACGGGACTAGAATCTGTACTTCACCAACATCCTCGTCAATTCTGAAGTTCTGTCAAATTTGGAAACCTCAGCAAAGGCGAATTTCTGAGTTCCTGACCAGTGGCACCCTCAGAGCTGCCCTGATTCTCTTTGGATTCCAGGAGACATCTCAACATTCTTCCAGTGACTTTGCGTCTTGTTTACTTGAGTTGGAATGGATTCTGTAATTGCAGTTAAAAGAACCTTAGCTAATATGGTCCAGAACGTTAGGACCCCGAGCACCCGCAGTGTCACAGCCCTCCCTTTGCAATCTGTGGTGTTCTCATGGCTCATTTGTCATGCTGGGGAGCATTTTCCCGTGTTTGGACATTATATATGCAAGAAGAGGGGTCCACAAGAACAAGACAACTGGTGTGAGAGTTTCAAATTTTAAATACTAGGGGACACTGCTGTCTGTAAAATGTGTTTCTGACAATTCCATCCACTGTTGACTGCAGGTGCTTGTACTAGGGACAGACAGTGAAAATCATAGTTCCTCTTTTAGGTTCTTAATGAGCATCTAGTGAGTGCAGGTGTGGTTCTAGACCAGTGCCGTCCAGTAGAACTTTCCACAATGATGAAAAATCCTATAGCCATACTATCATTTTGGGTTTGTGGCTATTGAGCCCTTGAAATCTGGCTAGTTCAACTGAGGAACTGAATATTTTATTTTATTTATCATTTTTATTTATTTTATTTATATTTAATATATTATTAATTTTATTTGTTTATTTAATTTAAATTTAAATAGCCATACACAGCTAATGGCTTCTGTGTTGGACAGTGCAGTTCTAGATACTGTAATTAATTCAGCAAGGCATGAAGCACCAGCCATTTTACAGATGAGGAAATGGGTACCCAGGGAGGGAAAATGACATATCTAAGGTCATCAAGTGAGAGGACGAGGATTCAAACCCAAATCCAATCTATGATGCAATAACCGCTATACACAATGTGTGCAATACTTTGATAGGGGACAAAATAAAACTGAACATCCCATCAGCTCTCAGGCATCAACTCTGTTTTAGTTACAAAGCCAAAACAAAAAGGAAAGCCATGGAGCAGGACACACACTATCAATTCTGCCTAACCATGAAGACGGTCCGGCCAGCGGGCTTGGCTTTCTCCTCCAGCCATCCTGGCTCGACACAGGCCTTGTGGTTGAGCATATTTTATTGCATGCCGAAAACTCCAAGATAGCTCAGCCTCCAAGAACAAAAGTGATTTCAGGGTGAAGAGGGAAGGGGGCCAGGAAGCTGTCCCTCCCATCTCCTCGGGTGGACACCGCGTGTGACAAGCTGCATTCAGGCCCTTAAAATACCGCACCATTGAGGAGAGGGCCTTACTGCCCTGGGAAGCGTCCCCAGCTGCCTTCTCTGCTCACTGCGCCCAGGGAAAACTCCATTTCTAACAGTTACGGTCAGCCATTTAAATCATATTACACTGTAAGTGGATATACAAATTGTCAGCCCTAATGAAATTTAGGAGGAAGCAGTGGGAGAGGTGAAAACACTTAGAACTGGTTTTTTGGTTTTCGAGACTTGAATTCAAGTGGTTTAAACTGCTCGTTGAAAACGTGCTTGGAGTGTGGTTTTTCTGCCAGCACATGGAGGCCGCCCTGGGAATTCACAGTCGAGTCTTCACTCCTGGTTCCCCCTGGAATTGCAGCACATATAGACCTTGATCTAGACATTGAGCGCCTCAAGGAGGGAGAAGGTCTCACTTGTTTCTGCACCCAGCAAGAGACCTGGCACACAGAGGCCCTTGGGAGATGTGGAATGAAAGAATAAACCCAGACAGCCCTCGTGCACGGCCTGAATCGTGAAAGTCAAAAGAGGCCCTGGGAAGGGAAATCCACCTCCATGCCAGAATCCCTCCATTAAAGACTGCGAGGGTGAATGGGAAGATGGGGGTGGTGAGAACTGCCCCCTTTCCGTCTATTCTCTTAGCAAACACAGGCTCACGAGCCAATGAGCTGAACAGCATATTGTACTAATGAATTACTTTCCACTAGATAATTTATCAGGTTTTTCTCTCCAGGACAGAAGGGGTCCCAGCAAAAGTGAGAGATTATGGATGAAGATAATAATATAATAGCTACCATTTATTGAGTGGTTACATGTGCCTGTCACTGTACAAACCCCTTCCTCTGTAATCCTCACAAAACCCTCGCACTGTGAAGAGGGTTTGCCCCTTTTCCAGATGAGGAGATGAGAGCTCAGAAAGGTCAAGAAACTTGCCCAGGATTGTGCAGGTGTTTCTGATTCCAAAGCTCTTAGTTTTCCTGTTCCCCCACCCCGTGCTGGATAGGGCACCTGATAAAGATATGGTGAGTGTGTGAGCGTGTATAGAAGGACATGCCAGAGAGAAGCTGTCCCTACATCATTTGGTATTGCTGGGTCAAAGCAGTGTAGGCCAGATTCCATTTGCATCCATTTTATTCCCATATGGCAGGATTTGACGTCCTATTCTCCACCTCGATAGAACATCAACTTCTTGAGGCATGATGTTGTTTAATCAGACTCACTCATGTGACCCCATGTAAACCATCGTGCACATGTCAAGGAAAGAGGTCCAGGGAGGAGAAAGGATTTGCCCAAAGCTCCACAGCAAAATGGTGACCAGAGTGGAACCAGAATCCCGACAGTGAAAGTCCCTTTGGGCCAGTCATGGAGTCTGGGTCCAGGATTCTCCCAGGTGTGGTCACGTATAGGAGGAAACATCCTTACCTGACACCCACCAGGGCCCTCCAATGACACAAGAGTGAGAACGTAGAGGAGGAACTCTGAGGTGGCCTCAACCGGAAAAATAGGCCAACTGCCTTGGTTTCGGGAATTCAGTATTAGGTTTCCAGCATTTCTAACCCTCCATTTTCCTGTTCCCATTACTCCTGAGGCACCATCACCTCGTGGATGAAACCAAGACCTATAAAATCAGAGAGACTTGACTTTGCTTCTTACTAGCTATGTAGTTTGGGGAAACATACTTAGTCTTCCAGGGCGTCTATTTGCTCATCTGTGGAATAAGGAGACTAACACTTCCTTTTGAGATGCCACGAGATCAAACAAAATAACGTGAATGAAAAACTTAACAACAAGTCCAGTCAATGTGCTTGGTAAATGAGAGCAGTTGCTAGTAACCCTGTGTTGCAGGTACGTGGGTCTTATTTTTCCATTTTATAGATGGTGAAAGTGAGGCCCAGGGGAAGCTTAGTGGCTTACCCGAGGGAGCACAGCTTGCCGCCCACAGGAGTGATGTGGGGTGCAAAGGTGGGTCCACCTAAAATTCAGGAGCCCAGGCTGCAGTACTGGCTTTCACCTTCTCAGTGAAAACATCATTTCCCTATTAGCCTCACAATCTCACTCTGGAAAGAGAAGGTAAGTCCCCACCCTGCTCATGTCATAGGTCTCTCCTGAGACATGGGAAAACATGCTGCAGCGTTTCCCATGGATGGGGGAGGGATTGGATTGTCTGATCTGAGGCTAAGCCCATCCTCTGCCTCCCTACCCCCTGTTTCTCCAGCCTGAACCTCATCGAGAACCTTCAGGAGCCCCCTCCCAGTGCCTTGAGGGGAGCACCCTGCAATTTGCTGAGTCAGGGAGGCTCATGAGTCATTGAAGTCGGTGATGGAAATGTGGCTGGCTCTTCCCCAATGCCAGTAATGGCCACCATCCTCATCCCTACTACTGCTGGAATGCGTACTCTGTGTCAGGGCCCTTGACTTTCATGATGAGCAATCCTCACAATCAGCTGGTAGCATTCTCACAGCCTTGTGTTATGCATGAGAATACTGAAGAGAGGTTCAATAACTGGCCACAGGATGTGCAGCTAATACAAGCAAAGCTTGGAGCCAGGTTTTCTTGACTGTAAATTCTTTTTCGTCCATGTGCACCATGCTTATGGTGGGTTTGTAGCGAGAGAAAGATATTCTACTGAAGGTGCTTTTTTTTTTTTTTTTTTTACATAGAATCTTGCTGTCACCCAGGCTGGAGTGCAGTGTCACAGTCATGGCTCACTGCAGCCTTGACCTCCTGGGCATAAGCAATTCTCCTACCTCAGCCACCCGAGTAGCTGGGACTACAGGCACATGCCACAACACCCAGCTAATTTTTTTTAAAAAAATTGTTTTATAGAGACAGGGTCTCACTGTGTTGCCCAGGTTGGTCCTAAACTCCTGAGCTCAAGCAATCCTTCTGCCTTAGCCTCCCAAAGTGCTCGGATTACAGGTGTAAGCCACCACGCCTGGCCTGAAGGTGCTATTATATAGGAGAGAATAGGTAAAGCGCCCTGTATACACAGTGCAATCTCAGCCCAGTGGGGGAGACTTTGCAAAAATGGCTGCAGCAAGGTCTCCCATCCTATATAGATGCCCCTCTGCAACATGACTCTGCCAATCCTCTCATTGAGAGATGGAGTCTACTTCTCCACCTCTGTGAATGTGGGCTATCCTTGGGCTTGCCTTGACCAATGGAATGAGGTGGAAGTTATATAGTGTAACTTCCAAGTCCAGGCCTCACCTTCATGTGGAACCAAAGAGTGAAAGAGCCCAGGCTGGCCACCCAAGAGATGAATATTCACATGAAGAGAAAGACCCAGCCAACAGCCAGAATCAACTCTTGGCTTGTGGGTGAAGCCATCTAGGATCATCCAGCCCCTAGCCTATCTGCCAGGCCCCGAGTGAGGGCAGCAGAAGAAATCCCCTCCCTGCTACCCCTCTCTAGACTGCTGACCCACAGAATCATAAGCAAATACAGTGGCTATGGTTTTAAGCCATTAAATTTTGGTATGGGTATGGTGTGTGATTAGGCGATAGATAACAAATAAAGCAAGTGACTTAAATTCTCCCAGCTTTGGTTTCCTCATCTGTAATATGGGAATCATGTGTGAAGAATAAATGAGATGAAGCCTGCAAATCATGGAGCGCTGAGCCTGGCACAGTGTGAGCATCATCAGTGTTGAGGAGGTCAATGCTGGTGCAGGCAGCTCTGGTTAGGGACACTGAGACAAAGATCAGGAGGTGAGCTCTTTGGTGGGTGGGTGGTGGGGGCGTGTTTGTAGAGGGCAGCCCTGGGACAAGACTGCGAGGTAGAACTTCTAGCCAGTCATCCTGGTGGTGCAGGGTTGGGCAAGCATCTGGCTAGAGTTGTCTCAGTTACAGGCACATTAGGCCGCTCCAAGTGTGGCAGGAAACTCAGGATGGGTTGGGGGACAGTGGTTGAGCCATGCCAGTGCAACAACAAAATATCCCCAAGATCATGGAGACCTTGAGGTTCCATGGCCAAAATGAGGCTCCAGGAACTAAGGAATTGTGGAGGCAGGATTGTCTCCCCAGGGTCTTTTGTTTGCTCATGTGTTTTTGTTTGTTTGTTTGTTTGTTTTGAGACTGTCTCACTCTGTCTCCCAGGCTGGTGTGCAGTGTCACAGTTATGGTTCACTGCAGCCTTGACCTCCCAAGCTCAAGCAATCCTCCCACCTCAGCCTCCTGAGTAGCTGGGACTACAGGCACGGACCACTGCACCCAGCTATTTTTTTTTTTTTCTTTTGTAGAGACGGTGTCTCACTTTGTAGCCCAGGTGGGTCTCAAACTTCTGTCTTCAAGCAATCCTCCTACCTTAGCCTCCCAAAGTGCTGGGATTACAGGCGTGAGCCACTGCACCTGGCATCCACTGTCTGCTTTAAAGGTTAGTCCTGAACCTGCCCCATGTCTGCTGAATATCTTTCACCCACAGGAGGAAGTCTAGATGCCTTATCAGAGGCCCTACTGACTGCAGTCTGAGTCTCCGTGTGCCCAGCCTCATCTTCCACCACTCCCTCTTCACCCTCTAGTTCCCATGAACCTCCAGACTCACAGCTCCTGGGGGAACTGCATTCCCTCCCACCTCTTGGCCTTTGCTCAAGCTGTGTCTTCTTTCTTGAATACTATTACCTACCCTTCCCCTACTTAACCTGGATAACCTTAGCTTGTCTTTAAAATCTCAGCTAAAATATCCCTTTCTCCAGAGAGCATCCTTGGTTCTCCAAGTCTCTGTGTGTCTCTCCTCCTTGAGCCCTCATGGAATCCTATTCTTCCATGATCCCCATCACTGCAACTGCTCACTATGGGAAACATGTGCCCTGGAAGGACAGGAACAGAGTTTGCTTTGCTCACCTCTGTAATCTCATCACCTAAATCAGTGCCTAGCACACAGTGGGTGTTCATTAAATTCTCCTGTGTTAGACCATTCTCTTGCTGCTATGAAGAAATACCTGAGACGGGGTAATTTCTAAAGGAACGAGGTTTAATTGACTCATGGTTCCGCAGGGCTGGGGAGGCCTCAGGAAACTTACAATCATGGCAGAAGGCAAAGGAGAAGCAGGCACCTTCTTCACAGGGCAGCAGGATGGAGTGATTGCAAGCAGGGGAAACATCAGCTGCTTATAAAACCGTAAGATCTCCTGAGAGTCACTTTAACGAGAACAGCATGGGGGAAACTGCCCCCATGATCCAATTACCTCCACCTGGTCCCACCCTTGACACGTAGGGATTATGGGGATTATAATTCAAGATGAGATTTTTGGTGGGACACAGCAAAGCTATATCACCTTCCTAGTGTGCAAATGATGAACTGATAAATGAATTGACTGGGTCCTTAGAGAAAAAAATGACAACAACGAAAAATCAGAGGCTCGGTGAGGGTAACAGACTTACCCATATCACACAGAAGTTATGTCAGAATCAGGAAAAGGGCTTGCCTTGATGGAATGAGGCCCGCTTTCTCAGATGGCAGGGAGGCATCCCAGCTGATGGAGGGAGGAGCCCTTTTGATACTGAGTGTGGCCAATCAGGAGGTGTCTGAGTTTCCCAGGGGATGGAGTTCTCCAGGTGAAATGGCATGCCTCTCAGGAGCCTGTGAACCCTGGGGTGGGGTGGGATGGCCTGCAAGGGACCTTCCCAATCTATGACTCTGCTGGCTAGGGGTCTCCCATTGAGTTTGGGGACTCAGTGACAACCTTGGAAAGTACCAGGAGAAACAATGTGTTGGGTAGAATTACTAATTGCTGTATCAAACTCCAAAATGGTACTGACTTAACATAAAATAGAAGTTTACAATTTAGTCACTCAACAGTCTAAGGAAGGAGTTTCTGGTCAGATGCTAGCTTTCTTCCATGTGGTGAGCCAAGGATCCAGGTTTCTCCCATGTGTGGCCCAATTAACCCCTAGGACTTCAGAGTCCTCTGCTCCCAGCTGGTGGAGGGAACGATGCAGTGAAAAACTCACTCTGACTTTTCAAAACCCTGGACTTCAAAACTGACACACTTCACTTCTGTTCCCCTTCCATTTGTGGGAACTAGACCTCTAGCCATACCTGGATGCAAGGGAGTCTGGGAAATGCAGTCTTTGTTTAGGCAGGATCAAGGCCACATTGATAAAGGGAGAGCATGCATTTTTGTTGGACAAATGGACTCTTGGGTCAGACTTAAGCTCTCCAATCTTCCATTTCTTCATCTGTAAAATGAGGATAACAATATTATCTCAAAAGTGTCTTGGTAATCTTACTGAAATGGGATAAAAGATAAAATCCTTACCAAGTGCCAGGCACAAAAGAAACGCTTGTCATATATTACCTTCCTAAACCACTGTAATTTTTTTGCTAGTAGAAATGAGATTTTTCTGAAGGTCATGGTCAGAGGACAGCTAAATCTTCTCAGTCCTCATTTGCTTCCTTTGCATTTTATGCCTTTCCCCTCCTTTCCTATCCCCTTTCTGCTTTTTCTTTCTTCCTCTCTCCCACCTTTAGGTTTAGTTATGTCTTAGGAGTCTCCTTGTTACCTCCCAGAGCACATTCTTCCCCATCCCACCACCCAGGCTATAAATAAGTAGATTCACCGCCAGTTGGGACCAGCCCTCCATTAGGAAGAGGAACAGAAATGTCACCAGGTAGATGACATGACATGAATTAACAGGTAAATGTTTCTAGCACCAGGTTTGCAGCCATAAATTTCAAGCCAGGGAGCTCTTCACCTCAAGAGAGCATATGCCCACAAAACCTGCCAGAAATGGGTTGCTCCACCCCAGCACTTCCCAACTTGCTGAGAGGATGGTAATATTAACAGGTCTCCCATGAAGGGAAGTCAAAAACTCAAGTCGACAAAACTCCCAGTTAAAGAACAGATCTCTTTCTTGCAGTTCTTTGATTTTAGCATTGCCAATATGCTAAGGACCATCATACATCTCTCAGCGGGGCAAGGATCCATCAGTCCTCATTTCCCAAACTTGTTCGGCCATGAAACACTTCCTGTTGAGCATCCTTTGGGTCTGTGAGTGGTGATGGAACGCTCTTTGGAAACTGCAACTCAAAAACAAGCATCAAAAACTGGAGCTCGTATTTATTTATTTTTTATTTATTTATTTATTTATTTATTTATTTATGAGACGGAGTCTCGCTATGTCGCCCAGGCTGGAGTGCAGTGGCGCGATCTCCGCTCACTGCAAACTCAGCCTCCCGGGTTCACGCCATTCTCCTGCCTCTGCCTCCCGAGTAGCTGGGACTACAGGCGCCCGCCACCACACCTGGCTAATGTTTTTGTATTTTTAGTAGAGATGGGGTTTCACCGTGTTAGCCAGGATGGTCTCGATCTCCTGACCTCGTGATCCACCCGCTCGGCCTCCCAAAGTACTGGGATTACAGGCCTGAGCCACCGCGCCCGGCCATTATTTTTACTTTCTGAGACGGAGTTTTGTTCTTGTTGCCCAGGCTGGAGTGCAATGGCACGATCGTGGCTCACCACAACCTCCGCCTCCTGGGTTCAAACGATTCTCCTGCCTCAGTCTCCCTAGTAGCTGGGATTACAGGCATGCGCCACCACGCCCGGCTAATTTTATATTTTTAGTAAAGAGGGGTTTCTCCATGTTGGTCAGGCTGATCTCAAACTCCCAACCTCAGGTGATCCGTGTGCCTCAGCCTCCCAAAGTGGGAGGATTACAGGTGTGAGCCACTGCGCCCGGCCTGGAGCTCGTGTTTATTTAGCTATGCAGGGCAGGTTGGCTAGAAACGTTTACCTGTTAATTCATTATCTTTGTTTTTAAAACGAATTCCACCTCTCATTGAACTGCTCCTATCATTAGGCTTTGGAGGTGGCCTTTTGCAGGTTCTATCATGTAATTTAAATATCAAGCCTAATTGGGCGGTGGCTTTTGTTCTCATGTTCTCCCTGCGGACGCTAAGTTTAGAGAGATTCAAGCATCTGCTCAAGGCCACACTGCAAGTAAGTAGTGAGGCTGAAACCTGGGAATGGTTGTGTTTTTCATCCATTCATTAAATATTTATTGAGTTCCTGTGATAGGCCAGGCATTCTTTACACCAAGAAACTAATCCGTTTTGTTTATTTCTTTGTTTTAGCCTCATTGGCTAGCTTATAAATATGTACAGACGTTTTTGATTTAAACCAGTGGTTTTCACCTGGGATGATTTTGCCCCCCAGAGGACACTCATCAATGTCTGGAGACATTTTTGGTTGTCACAAATGGGAGGGTGCTACTGGCATCTAGTGCGTAGATGCCAGGGATGCTGTTAAACATACTGTAATGCACAAGACAGCCCTCATGACAAATACTTATCCTGCTCAAAATGTCAATAGCAATGAGGTTGAGAAACTCTCAGAGGGAAAACACTTTAAAAAACAATTACAAATGCAAAAGCCTGCAGGGGCCAGTTAGGTGACATAAATGACTGGCTAATTAGACATGCCTAGCCCTGTCTAAAAGGGAGTAGCAGTTGCTTGGATCCAGATGATTGTTGCTACATGGGACCTGTGACACATACTCCCAGGTGACCAGCCCTCCCCATTTTTCAAGCCAGAAATCCAAATTTTAATGTGAAAATACTCATCTTTTAAATGTTGGCAACTAATTTTTTAAATACTATGCCAGTCAAACAAACCACATCTGGAATTGTGGTGTAGACAGCAAGCCATAAGTTTGCAACCTCTCTAAAACACTGGGAAGTGTGCCTTCCCAGCATTGAGCCAATAGTGTTAGGTGTGTTACACAGCACTGAGCCCACATTGCCTTGGTTTAGCCTTCATACTTATTCCAGTGTCCCTTTCCTCAACACCTTTCTCTCTCAGCTAACATTTATTGAGCTGTTACTATGCAGTAGAACATACTGTAAGCACTCCCTAAGTGTTAACTCATTTTTATCTTCACAACAGCCTGAAGAGGTAGATAGCAATGTTCTCTCTCATTTTAAAGACAAAAGCCTCAGAAACAGGGTGAGGTTATGCAACTTTCCCAAGGTGAAAGGGGTACTGAGATTTGAACCCAGGCAATCTGGCTCCAGAGCCTATGTTCTTAACTGCTAAGCCAGGCTTCCCTGGAAGAGATGCCACCTCTCCATACTCTACACAGTGAAACTCCCGAGGACTTGTCCCACTCATGAGTCAACCTAGGCAAGCAACAGTCCACCATGGTGGTCAGCCAGTATTTCCCAAGTGCTCAAACCTCAGTCCCTCCAACTAAAGTCATGGTTTTAAACTGGGGGTGATTTTGCTCCCCGGGGCACATTTGGCAATGTCTATAGATGCTTCTGATTGTCACAAATGGAAGGATGTTATTGGCATCTAGTGGGTAGAGGCCAGGGATGCTGCTGAACATCACATAAAATAAATCCCTACAACAAAGAATTATCCAGCTCAAAATGCCAATAGTGCCAAGATCAAGCAACCGGAACAAAATCTAAAGAGCTTACTGCCAACTGTTGCAAGATGAAAAAAGCCACCTGCAGAATATTCCAGGTGGTTCAGTCTGTTCTTCATCTTCAACATTGTTTTATTTCTCTCCTCAAGTCACTCTTTCTTTCCTTGCCCTAGAATTTCATGGTAGTCCCATCTCACTGTGCTAAATGCCTACACTAAAAAAAAAAAAATCTCACTACAACCCTTAGGGATTAACAGCAGCAGAGCAGATAAGAAATGAAGAAAATCAGCAATAGGCAAAAGAAAAATGAGCACTAACGTACAAAATACATGCTTGAGCTTCAACCACCATATCATCTACATACCTGAAATGTATGTGTTATTTTCTGGATACCCTAAGCCGTAATCCATGCCCACATCAAACTTCAATGAACACTCTCTCTGCTAAACACACACACATGACTGCACTGGATTTCATAAAATGATTTTAATAGAAAAGTACAAGATATGAACAAAAATAAATAATCTTTATCTCATTTCTAGCCCAGCAAATTGTACACTGCATATAAAAATGGTCTAAGATGCAATTTTCCTCCATTCCTTTTTTGCTTTTAAAATACTGAGACAGCATTTTAATTCAATCTTCTAGGTTCAAACTGATACATTTAAAAAAAATCATACCAACCTTTAATCATTCTACATCCATTTTTTAAAGTTAGCTAACAAGATGATGTTTCACTAAAATGAAATATCCAATCATCAGATTAAAGTGTAAAGTTTGTATGAACAGGGAAATTAGATCATTTTTTTAAGTTTTAATTCCTATGTTTCTGAATGCTTCTTGAATTAAAAATTCATTTCATCATCTTACTTTCAAAACAAGGCATCTCTCTTTCACCATTCCACAGAGAGAGAAAGGACTAGAAAATACTTTTAAAAAAATAAATATTTTAAAAGTATAGTTTACAGTGACAATGTAGTATTTTAGACCTGTGCCTTGGTGCCTATTTGCATTAAATATATGCTTCAAGTTATAACTACCTTTTCTATCTCTCTATATATTGTGGGCCACTCAGTCTTTGTGGACTGATGTTGCTAATGATCTCTTGGAGTTAGCTAGTATCGGTCTCTTATTTACAGTACTTATTCTGCTATAGTATCATATTTGATCATTCTAGTGGCTTGAGTAATGTTTTGTAAAAACAAATTGAAACTTGGTATTAGCAAAATTGTATGAGAAAAGAGCTAAGGTAGGCAACTAAAACTTACACAGTGCCAGTCTCAGGAGGTCAGTAGCTCACAGAACTGAACAGATAAAACTAGATTAAAACTTAAAAGTCTTCTTTTTACTTGAGCCCATAATGACTATTTTGAACACGGCTCTTTTGCTGCTGCCTATATATAAATTTTTTGTTAATTTTCTTGTATTGGGAAGATCTTGAATGCACTCCAGGATGAGAAGAAAAAATATGCTGACACTGCTAAATCGGGTATATGTTTTTGCAATAAAGAACACTGGTCAATATACAACTGAGGAAAAACTGAAACAGATGTGAGTCCTAGAACCACAAGAGTTTGAATTTGCCCAGAAATGCTATTTTAAACACTCTATATGTTGGTCTACTGTTTTTTTTGTGGAATAATGCATTCTTGGCATCCTTAAAAGGTTTCAATATGTTACAAGGTTATCCGGAAAGAGAAAAAGCAAAGACTAATGTATCAATCTGTGCAGCACTGTCCAGATTTCCCTGTACATTTTTGAAAAGCACAAGAACTTGTATTAATTGCACTTAACACAACAAACCTTTAGTTTCCAACCAGTTTTCATTCTCTGCAGACCGGGGCTTTCTTTTTATAAAAACTGCTTTCAAAGGGCATAGAGACACCACACATGGTCCACAGTAAATTCAGATAGAGAGGTGCAATAATTGCAGTGGTAAACACACACAAATAAAATACATTTTTTTTTTTGGACTAAAAATCTGGTCATGGATAAAAGCATGTGCCTTTTGGTTCTTCTCTGGGATGTTACAACAGCAACATGCTCTAAAACAATTAAGTTACATGCATAATGCTAAAAGAATGTGAGCAATCCTATAACCAGCTTTAAGCCATCTGCTTGATTTTTTTTTTTTTTTTTTTTTGAGGAACATATATAGGAAAAGAGAATTCCCGTTTTGTTCCATTACATATAGAAACCTTTTGAAGCTTCCAAATAGTTTGGTTGTGGTAAAATTCACCACTCTTCTATTATTTTGACATGTAGTCATCCTAAACTATCCGTCATGGTTTCTCCAAAAATCTCCACATGAATTATCTGAAGGACAATTGAAACCACTTACCAATATACAAGTAACGTTTTATTTTATATTCTATCTTCCATTTGGCATAAGCCTTTCGATGTTTGTTTTTTAAACCAGTGAAATATACAAATCACGCAAGACAGAAATATGTACATTAAAAGTACAGAATAAAGGCTAGAAGATATACATAATATCTGAATGACATGTAGAATATTTTACATTAAATAGTTTCTTTTAAAAGCTAGGATTGTTAAACTCAACTCTCTTCATAAACATGAATCACTAAAAAGGAACAATCTGATTTAGCAAATAAAAAAAGTACTTCATGGTTTTTGTATAATAAAAACCAAAAAAGTGACATTTTAAACTAATTAGTGCTTTTTGCTTTCAAGATCTTTTGCTCACAATTCACTGCAACTGAGGGGATGTGAATATCATTATGCAATAAATTAAGAGCCACAGTTGGCTGAGGTGATATGAAAGCCATCCTGCCTAAGAGGGGTATGAAAGATGTATATCTTACCAAACTTTTAAAACAATGTAAGTCTGAGATAAGAACATATTTGATGGCACTGTTTGGAAAGAGGTGTCCTTATTAAAAAAAATAATAATAATAAGCTATCTATGTAGTGGGCTGGATTTTCCTTAGGGACTCAATTAATAAGTACTGCCATTTCTAATAGGCATGGGTTTCCATTCTGCAGAATGAACTAAGAAAAGAGAAACACTGCTGATGCTTCTGAGTTTTGAATATCTCTTAATGTCCATGTCTATAACAATAAGTAATGCCCTCTCCACAAAGTGAACAGAAATGGAAGTTGGAGACAAAGGGATGAGGCAGGAAAGAAAAAAGATATCTTCAAGCCAACATGCATTTCAGTGAGTCAGAACTCAAGCTTCCTCAGAAATAAGGTTGCTTCGTCGTGCTCAAGATATGATCACGGAAGGGCCACAGCCCAAGCTCAAGACTCAAAAAGCTTTTGGAATAATCCCAACTGGACTGCAGTGAAGGACAACAATGCTCTAGACAGAGAAATAACCCCAGAGTAAACTGTAAATCTAAATCACTGGCTGCAATGAGATATATTTATATTTATATTTATATTTATGTATATATATATATATGTTATGTACAAAAGACTTTGAGATATCAGGCACCATTAAACCATATTTCCCCCCTTATAAATGCAACTGTTCAAGTACACTGGGAACAGTTTTAGGGTACACCTGCAGTATAATAGGAGAAGCTTGAGTGGATAATCTAAACACAGGATCATAACAGTGAAATGCTGCAACACCTCTGTGAATTCCATTAGCCAAGTTACGCCATTAAAACATAGAAAACTACTGCTTCTCAAAATAAAAGTTTTAGGAAACAAAAATCTCTAAGTAGTGAACTGTTTTCCAAGCAGAGCTCCTAAAGTTTCATTTCCTGTCCTACCACCAAAGGGGACCCAGTGGAGCTGGCATTTGGAAATGTGGCCAGCATCACATCACAACATGGAGGAATCAGAGAGGGCTCAGTGTGAAGAGGAAGGTGGATTTCACTGATTTTCCTCAAACAGGTTGTCTGCTCTGGTGCAGTGCTGAATGGCATGCAATTACCTTGTTGCTTGGGCTAAGAACCTGTGAATGGGATTCATGTATTATTTTTATAATTATAATTTACTAACCAAGTATCCCTAAGAAAATATCAGGATATTTTCATTTATATTCAAGCCAACCTCCCCAAACAAAAAAATCTAGTGTCCAGAATCATTTGGGGATCTTTTTACAATCTGGAATCCTAATTCCCATAACAGCGTCAAATCAACATCTTGATGTGAGAGTTTTAAATTTTTTAATTTCTGGGGACTTTCCTCCCTGCTGCCTAAATTTTATGAGCTATTAGAATATGACCATCTGCAAACGGAATATTTGAGGAGAATGAAACATGTGATATACCTTTTTTCCTTGAGAATATGAGATTCTTGTCCTTACATTTTAAATTATCATTTTGAAAATGCAAAAAGCAAGCTAGCAGCCCCCCTGGGGAAGGGAAGTTTGTTTTGGGTTTTTTTCCCCCAAACCTTTTATCTTGCACCAGAGAATTTACAACTCATTTTGGTCATAGAAGCTGAATTGTGAATAGATTTCTACCACCCTCTTTGAGCTGGATCCTACCCATCCCATATGATCGCATATTTGAGAAAAAGAAAACGTATTTCTTTACCTTCTGGATGTGTACCATGTCCACACAGCTAAGTTAGGGTATGTGTTATTTCCCCTTCATTCTATACTATCCAAAGAAGTCTTGTATTACCTTTTCAAAGATCCACAAAATAAATATTTTTCTTGGTTCCCACCCCCATTATTGCCAAATAATAATTATAATATTAATAATAAACCACAGAGTTCTTAGATGGTAACAGGAAAAAAAAATGGTTCCGGTTGCAATTCTTGGGGAAAAATAAAAAATATTTTTAAAAACCAAAAACCAGAATCACTGTACTTTCTATAAATAAGCGGGTCCTGGGAGCGGGGCTGAGTGCTGGGCGGCGCCCACTACTTGCACACAAACTGGTCCACGATCTCCGTGCACTTCTTGCACTTGACGTAGCAGCACCAGTGGAACTTGCAGTGGCAGCGCTCCGTCTGCACGGTCTTGAACTGGTCGTAGCCGCGGCCGCAGCACATGAGCTCGCAGCCATCCATGCCCTCTGACGTCTTGTTGCACAGGCGGCCCTGCGTGCCCAGCGAGCCGGTGCTCTCGTTGCGCACGCAGTAGTCAGGGCTGGGGTCGATGTAGACCAGGTCTTGTGTAGTGGGCGCATTGAAGCGGCTGTTGACCTGCACCAACTTGCCCCGGCTGTTGAGCCGCATGGCCGCCGCACTGTCGTACTTCTCCTTCAGGGCATCACCCACCTTGCGGAAGTCCGCCAGCTGCAGCCAGCATGTCTTCAGGCTACATGAGCCAGACACCCCATGGCACTTGCAGGCCACATCAGCCAGGTTGTACACCGTCTGCAGGGAAATGGGGACAATCAGTACACACATTCATGGAGGAGCCAGATGCAGGCTGTGGGAACAAAGTTCTCCACCTTCTCCATGGAGCTATGTTCCCCAGCTGAATTAAGGGCTGTATGATAGTTCCTTCACCAGAAGTCTTGTATTGCCTTCTTTAAAAATTCTTCCAAATAAATATGTTCTTAGCCGCTCATTATTATATCATCATTATCAACAACCGTGGTTTTTTTAATAGCAACAGGAAAAAAAAAATTGTTCCAGCTGCTTTTTTTCAGAGAAGCAGCAACAGCACATGTGGACACTCATCCCAGAGGTTGTTCACAATGCATTACCTGAATTCATCCCCAGTACCAGCTAGGTGAGAAGTGCTAGTATCATTCCATTTCACGGAGAAGGAAAGTGAAACGCAGAAAGATGAGCTACTCAACCAACTCCTGGGAGTAAGGGTGCCAGGATTTGAACCCAGGCAGCTGGACTCCAAGCCCATGCTTAGTGACTTGCCCATGGATATCCAGCCGGTAAGTGCAGAATTGGGAGGAGTCCAGCCCCAGTGGGATCAACCTTCAAATCTTAACCCACTACTACTATTATTGCTGTGCACCAGGCACTGTAAGTGTCCTTACACTCATGATCTCATTTAACCATCCCAGCAACATTATGACATGGGCTGGATTGGATGATGGCACAGTGATGCTGAGTAGCCTGCACAGGTCACACAGCTAAAGTGTGGGGGGACTGGGTCTGGAACTCAGGTATCCTCACTCCTGTTTCCCACACAGTCCCTACCCCATCCACCACCCCCCTAGGCCAAGAGCACCCACCCTGGAGCCAAGCGATGTGGATTGTGTTCCTGACTCTACCCTTGAATTCAGACAACAGGCTGCACCTTTTTGGGCCTCTGTTTTCTATCTGTGAAGGCGGCAGTGATGGCACCAACCTCCAAGCACTGTTACAAGGATAAAATCAGAGGAGATGTGGAAAGTGCTTGGCACTTAGGACACAGTAAATCTGGTCTTTCTTTAGGGTGACAAGGGACACAATAAATCTGGTCTTTCTCCAGAGTGATGAGGACATGGCATCTGGGCCCTTGCCTAGTCACCTCGGGCCTCCCAGTAGCAGTGCCCATGGGTCTGGCCCCACAACACTGCCCAGCAGTCTGGGAGGTGGTGGTTGCCTATTTATAGACCCTGCTGCCCACAGTTCCTTGTGCCAGTGACCCTCCAGAGTCCATGTAGTGTGAGAGTGCTGGAGAAGACCTGTCAGGAACCTGGAGGCTGGGGGTGTGTCAGAAGGCCTCTTCCACAGACAACAGCCACCTTCTTCCTCCAGGGATTCACAGGGGCTCTTTTAAAGGGGGCCAAAGTGTACTCTCTTGGCATAAGGAGTTTCAGGCACTCAGCTAGTCTGAGGAAGGGTTTTGCAAATGTATTTAACCTTTGCTCCACATTGAGGAAAATTTAAAAGCTAATGCCCTGTGGAAATTCTAAGATGATTTCCTGGCATGGTGCCCAAATTTCCATCCCCTAGCCCCACCATCCTAGAGAAAAAAACTATCTTCTTCGTAAAGTCACTCACCGAAATCCAAACTCAGCTCACTACTCCAATGATCAAATTTACCCCCAAAAAACTCTCTACTAAAAAAATGCAGAAGTGTAACATTATAGGTGCTTTTCAAACTTCCCCAAATCCTCTCTTGCCATTTGGAAATCCCTTGACCCTCTCTTCTTGGTTGCCAAGTCTCTGATGATTTCTGGACATAACAGAAGGCTAAGAAAATCCCAAAGATGTATGAGAGTACCAAATATGGGCATACCCCTGGATAGGGGCCTTTAAGAGTCAGACATAGTTCTCTTCTGGAGGCATTTCTGATCTGAGGCACTGGGCATGTCATATATAGAGATCCCAGTGATGCATCCCTGAAGAGGGTGAAAGCAAGGTTTTATGGGCTTCCAGAGAAAACGGGGCTGATCCCAACCCACTCCCCCCCCAAATTTTCATATGGCCCTGGGTCCACCACAGAGGAGGCAACCGACACTGCAGACACCATGGCAATGAGAGGCCTGAGAAAGGAGAGGCCACACTCTGTCCGTAGCAATTATTCGACCCCTCAGGGCAGCACAGGCAAAATTCTGTAGAGTTTAGTCCTTCCCCAATACACCCAAATGTTTAACATCAAATTTGAGAAGATACGCTAGCTGGAATTATCTACACGATCTTTGACTTCTCTATGTCCTTTGCTTATAATGTTTAGTAGTTATCATCTATCAAGCACTTACTATTGGCCGACACTAAACTAAGACCTTTAATTAAACCAACTGAAACTGTTATTTTGGAGGTCAAAAAGAGTCAAGTGTTGGCAATTTCACATGGTTCAACCTACTAGATGATCTCAGTCCTCACAATAACCTCATGTGATTGTTTGCCATGGCCATTTAACAGATGTGGAAATGGGAAAACAGATGCTCAGAAAAAGCAAAGAACAGACAATGCTGCATTTTAACCCAGATTTCTCTAATTCCCACACTGCTAGCTCTTCACCACTTAGCTGTGATGCATGAATTCAATAAAAATGTACCTAGGCTTATATTTCCATTTTTGAATTTTCTCCCATGGTCATGAAGTGGTTTTCTGGGCCTCAGTTTCCCAATCTACAGTTTACTCTGTGATTATCTTCCTTCTCCCTCACCCCAAAATACAGAAGAGTGAAATCTCTGACCAGAAAGTTCCTGGCACCTACCTTGGGTTCTGTGAAAAAATAATGGCCCTGGTTTTCGATGCTGCCAAAGTTAAGAAAAGTTTTCACCCCTTCATTTTAAAACAGCCATAAAGTGCCATGTGTTTAACCGCAGGAAAAAAAGGGTCTTTTTAACTATTGAGAAGTAGCTTTTCATATCCCCACCAGGGGAAGGAAAGAAGGGGAACCAGGAGACTTGTGAGTACTGCAAAGATGGTCCTCCCTGAGCACTTCTGCTGCTCTCTTCTCTCCAGAGCTACTTTGTGATTGGCCTGATGGTCAGACCTGTAAAATCCCACACTGTTAAAAATGCTGTCCTTTTCCTAGAAAAGCCCTTTTTAAAAAAACCCTGCATCCATCAGGCCTGCTACCTAATGACATAAAGAGAGGCAGGGAGAAAGAAAGGAGGGAAAGAGCCTGAAAGCTGGGGTGAGGGCTTTCCCATCTGGGGACCTAGGAAGACAAAAAATCCCTGTCCCAAACTGAAAGACAACCACAGACATCGTCCAGGCAGGAGGCAGACAGTTATTCCCATTCTTATTTCTGTGCTCCACTAGCCGAGGGTACCGGGGACTAACTAAAAAGGCAAGGAAAGGTATTTTTCAGACAACTGCTGGATCACCTTGGCTGGGGGCGCAAGGGAAGATTATCTCCCCAGAAGGCCCTTCTGGGATGTGCGGGGGCAACTATGGAGAGAGATGGAGGAAAGAGAGAGAGACAAAGGGGGAGAAGAGAGAGACAGGGAAGGAGGAAAGGAAGGGAAGAGGGAGAAAGAAAGTGAGACGGGAACAGGACGAGGAGCAAAGAGACAGGAAAGACAGAGAAAGATAAGGAGAGACAGAAAGAGGCGGAGAGAGAGAGACAGGACCATATAGCGAAGGAGTGGCAGAGGAGTGTGAGGAGCGACAGGGAGGCTGGAGGGCAAGGCAAGGGGACAGAGATGCGTGGGCGGGGGCACTCACCCTGCGGCCCGCCTCGTTGTTATGCAGATTCATGAGGATGCGAGCGCTCTCGTAGGAGCCTTTGGCGTGGATGCGCTCCCGCTCGCGGGCGTCCACGAACTCCTTGGCAAAGCGGTAGCCATAGTCGATGTTGTCGCCGCAGCCGCCCCAGAGCCAGTCCCGCGGCAGGTCCTTGGGGCGCGCGGCGCGGCTGCAGCCGCAGGTGGACAGCTCGCCCTCGCGGCACGCCCGGCTCATGGCGTTCACCACCCCCGCTGCGCTCACCGCGTAGGTGAAGGCCGTCTCACGGCTGCCTGCGGGTAAGAACAAGGGGTCACTGGCCGCCTGCCCCACACGCTGGGTCGGGTTGCTGCCGGGGGCGGGGGTGGGGGCAAGGTAGGGAATGCAGGGGAGGTAGGAGGAGGGGGACAAGGTAGAGATGGAGGGGAGGTAGGAGGTGGGGTGGGGGTGAGGAAGGGAGTGGGGGAGGTAGAAGGTAGGGGAGGCTGGAGGTTGGGGGGAAGTAGGAGGTGGGGAAGCAAGAGTAGAGGGGAGGTAGAAGGGCAGGTAGGGGTTGGGGGAGGTGGGGGTAGAGGGTAGGGAGTAAGGGTTGGTGGGGGTAGGGAGTAGGGGATCAACAAGGTAAAAGCTCGGGCTGCCCCATCCTTAACACGCACCAGGCCCTGGGCCCAGCTTGAGGGGAAGCCGAGCAAGATCCCCCAAACCACATAGAAGCAACAATTAGCAAAGGAGTAGCAGATCCCCGGTGTCTCTGCTCAGCCATTTCAGAGCTGAAGGCCGGATTCTAAGCAGTGCTGGATTGATTTTCTCTGTAACTCTTTTGAAAATAGTCAAAACTTGATATTTCCAAAAATGCACGTGAAAGAAGTCATTGAAGGAACACTCAGAATACGGGTAGACTGCCTTACACTTATTTTAATGTTTAGTATTATTTTCATTTTAGTTACATATAGGGCAGGATTACAGAATTTGCTAGGCCTTGAGTCTAAGGCAGACACTGCCAGCGGCCACACTAGTTTCTGCCACTCTCGTTTTGGCCTTGTGTCCCCTCCTCCTCTGGCAGTTGTAACCTCTCCTCCCTCTTTCTTCACGCAGCAGAAAGTATTTCTCAGGACAAGGCTCTTTACTTTCCCAGAGGACAATTCTAAATCAGCTCACAGAGAGTTATAAATGAAGCTTGCTCTTCTTAAATCCCAGGCTGATTGGCCTGATACTTCTCGTTCAAGAATGAGTGTCTGCTTTTAAAACAGCCTGTTGTTCTTTAATGCCACTTCTGCAAACACCCCCTGCCCACTCCTCCACTGCCTTTGCCTCAAAGTATTAGAATGACAGCAAGAAGGAAAAAAGCACAACCTATGGGGAAAAGAGGGAGGAAGGTTATCTTCTTCCTCAAAACTTGTAAGGAATATCTCTGCATATAATAGTTACAGGGACCCTATTTGTAAGGAAAAAACTGGAGGCTATCATAGACTACCCTAAACTTCACTTGTACATAGAGACATTTCTGCATGTAACAAGAGCCAGTTAATAAAAATACTGTAATCTGGGAGAGAAAGAGTTATCTATCATCCAGCCAGCTGAAGCACGGGGTAGGGGTGGGACTGCGGGGCAGGCTCACTTTCCTCAATTGCAAAATAAGGGTACTTAAATAGATGCAAGGAAAGGGACCTCTTCTGGTGCTGAAATTCATGTACCCCAATCAGATTCTCCTATACTTACTTTGAGAGCTTGCTAACAATCTTTTTTTCTGAGGGGGAAGTGGGGAACACAAGAAAAGCTGACAACAGGACTCAGTCTCAACGAGAAAGGTTATTCTGCAGGACAGTGATGCCAGTTCAGGCATCCAGCAGGCCACCTCATTCTTGGTCTTTGGCTCCATGCCAGTCACAGCCATTTGTGAATGGTGATGGTTCTGATTTACCATATATCCTCCCCCTCCCATATTTTCAAAATGAATGACTTGAAGGTATGTGCTAGTGGTTGGCAGGAAGATCTAGAAAGTTCCTGTGATGCGTTACATCTATCTAGTAGGATTAGAGAGGCAGAGCACATCAGGGGAATGGAAAGGAATGAGGACAATATATAGCTTCTAAGGAGTAATTTGATAGTACAGAAAATGCCGTGGCCCTGGATGGGGGATTTATAGAACAAAGAGGTAGTAGCTAGAGGAAGAGGAGATGAAATGATCCTCTGGGGATAGAGGAAAAGAAGACACTGTCCTTTGAGTATACAGAGCATAAGAAGGCTTTATACAAAACACAAACAATGCTGCTTTTTTCATAAGTCTATTCTGAGCATTTCCTTTTATGCCGCAGAATACAAACCTGGGAGATCCCTCTAAGCTAATTGGCGACTGCAGGGTAAGCGTCAGTTTGAAAAGTATTCTTTGGCTAATTGCCGGAGGACACAGTCATCCTGGTTGGAATACTGCTGATTCAGTTAGGTTTCCCTTCCTGTGAAACCCACATCTACACCCCTTACAAGTGGTGCCTTCCTTACATATCTTTTCACAGCATGGAAACAAAGAAGAGACAGATGGGGACAAAAGCTGGAAGGAAAGGGTAGCATGATGAAAAATGAGAAAGTTTCCAAAATGAAGAGTGGGCCCTTCATGAAGTAATTGTGCATGGTGCCTCCAAGGCAACTGGCATCTCAGAAAAATGAGTTGAAGAGGGGGTCAGAGGTGGCGGCCTGAGTTTCTCAGACACTGGCCCCATCACAAGGTCAGATTCTCACAAAGAAGAATTACTCTCAATATCCTTGGTATACTGAGGGCTTTGGGGTGGGCGCGCGCGCGCGCGCGCACACACACACACACACACACACACACACACACACACACCTTTTGGCATCAAAGGTATTTTAAATTTTCCCTCAGCTCATTCTCTTCAAATATACTCTTAAGTGGAAAAGTGAAAGCAAAGAAATTTTCCAACTATTGGAACGGGGTCCATGTTCCCCTTTCATAAAAATCTATTGTTTTCTCTTCTCTCCTCTCTCTTTTTTAATTAAGTAAAAAACAGAAGGCCCCATCGGTGTCCTACCACAAGCCACCCAGCAGCAGCTTTCTGCTCTGAGACGCTAGGCACCTGGGGGACCTTTGGCAGGGGAGGATGCCATATGCACTCTCATCTTCCCAGGACATCAGCTGACTTGATGATAGTATCTAGGAGGGCTGTCTCGGAGGCTGTGGGGAGGTACCACTCCCATCCACTTCCCATGGACCCAGACAGTAGTGCCGTGCAGCTGAAGACCAGAGAGCATACTTTTCAGGGACAATTAAATATAGGCTTTTGTACCAAGGGTTCTGCTTGTTCCCTGAGGAAGCAGGCTCTTTGAATCTTGGACCGCATTTAAAATAAATCTCCAGCAGAACTCAAATTCACTTAGCAAATGATAGCTTATTCTGAACATTTTGGCCCAAAACAGGCTACGTATGAAAGCGAGAGGAGGATCTTAAATCAAAGCTGTGTTCAAGTGACTACACAGATAAACAGTTCCGATTGCTGTTTTCCTTCTTGGTTACCATCAGAGGTGTATGATTTTTGCTAACTCATATGTATACATGTGAAAAAGTCGTCCCATAGTTTGAGAGGAAGGCAGTTTAGGAGGAACATATAAGAAGGGGGAAAAGTTGACAACTTACCATCCTCACAGAATTTTTCGAAAGTATTTAAGTTCACTTACGATATCAGCACACGGGAGAATAAATCTACCACACTCCCAGTTAACTACATAAGACAGCCCACAGGCAGGGGAAACT
The DNA here is from genome assembly GCF_000951045.1 of Mandrillus leucophaeus. Taxonomy (NCBI): domain Eukaryota; kingdom Metazoa; phylum Chordata; class Mammalia; order Primates; family Cercopithecidae; genus Mandrillus; species Mandrillus leucophaeus. Next base: position 8,186,108 of record NW_012106141.1, on the reverse strand, counting down.
CCTGTGTTCCTGAAGCTTAGCTCTTAGATTCAGATCCCAGTATATACATTAGCACATTTTAATCATTAACAGAAAGGACAAAGCCCCATGAAACTTTGCAGGCTGAGGCTACAGGCCATTCTCCCATTCAATCAGGGCAACAGCTTCCAGTCTTGTATTATTTTAGTTTATAAAACTGCTTGGCTCAAGCATCACCTGACAACTCTTTTTTGTTCTCAATGAATGTAATTTTCAGGGGTTTTTTTTGTTTTTTTGTTTTTAATAAAAAAAGCATTTTATCCATCTGTGATGGATATTAAGCCAACTTTTTCTCTTCAGTCAGTATAAACAGTTAATTGCCTTGATAAATTGCTTCTTACTTTGGGAGTCACTGCAGTCATATTAATTATAAGGGCTTTTTTGCATAAAAGTAGAGAAACCTAAAATAGTCACACTAGAAAACACACATTGTACCACATCTGTCAAATAGTATCCTATACTATTTACACAAAAGCAGAGGCAAACAAACAGATTTTTGAAAATCTTTGCCTTTAGCCCATTTGAAATGCTGTCTCTTTGAATGGGGAAGTAAGATGTTCAACAACGTATTTAAAATTAAGACTCGGACCGTGAGCAATACTCTTAATTTTTTTTTTTTAAAGTTCCTAGGTTGACATCTTAAGCATGTGCTTTTATTATATCAGTTGCTGAAATCACAAACATAAATTGGATCACTTTTAATTAAAATTCTTTCTGGGACTAAAATTAAAGCTTTTAACGTCTATATCTTTGTAGCCTTAGGAAATAGTTCTATTAGGAAAATTAAAACTTTGTTCACTTTCAATATATCCAGGATTCTAAAAGATGGCAATTTTTAGTTTGATGCTTGGGCCGTTTGACTTGTGGCTTAAAAAACTAACAGGCAAGAGAGTTTCGACGTTTAAAAGCGTACAAATGACTTGCTTTCCCCCACCTACTTTTAAGAAACCAAAATAAGTGTTCTGCTTCTATTTTAAACAAAATGCTTTATAGAAAAATTAAGTGTTTGTAAAAGTGAAAGTGTCTGTGACACTTGCCTCCTGATTTAATTAAAATCCAAAACTTATCATCAGGTGTAGGGACAGAAATTAACATCATTTGCTATAATGACAAAAATGCCCAAGCCACAACCCAAGCTGGAAGGCATCCTTCTTCATGCTTTCTATCAAGCATGAAGTAAACGCTAAGGATTTCTTCTAGGAAAAAAAAAGTTAATGTTTTAAAAAAATATTTTAAATGTTTTCCTACCTATCTGCATCACCCTGCCAAAAACAGAGGTGTTATCCACAGTGCTGCAGTTCCACCTTCGATGTCGGAATTGATACTGGCATTCTTTGATGCCTGTCTTCGCGCCTTCTCCGATGTACTGCATGTGGTCCTGATACAAGTGGCACAGTTTCTTCTGTCCTTGAGAAAGTCCTTCCAGTTGGCTGCAGAGAGGCTGTGCTCCTATGATATATACTTCTGACATCTGAACAGGGTTATTCATACCTAGCGACCTGCAAGGGGGGGAGATGTGCATTGAAGATTTACGTGAAATCTCGAGGTGGGCCCCCTGAAAGCATGTCAGCAATACATAGTTTTAAGCACACAGATGCTTTTTTCTCTCCTGCTTGTCCTCATGACAAAGTATGAGAAGGGCTTCATAAAACTCCTCTGTTTAAACTGCACTCAGAAAACGGAGGTATTGTGCAGTCCCCATCCTGCCATCTGGCTCCTCAGTTAGTATTTTCACTCCCTTCCTAGCCCCTGTCACCATATACCTGAACCAGTATTTCCAAAATCCACTCAGAAAAGGGGGAAACAGCAGTTTGAGGGACAGGCCTCTGACATTAGAGAAAGTGACCCACTTTGCCCCACAAATTGGACCAATCTGCCTTAAAAACTTATGAATGCTGAAAGTAGACACAATTAGATACGGGTAGGAGATAGTCGTTCCTTTTGACTGATGGAAGAACAGAGGGACAAGTATACAGACTGGAGAAAATTCACCACGTTTCTGGACATTTTAAAAGGGCTCCTTATGTGATTGTGAGGGACCCAAGGCAGGGTACCCAGTGAACAGAAGTCATGTTTGACAGTCAGAAAAATGCTGTTCATTTATAGGGAAAAAAAATATCCAGAACACCGTCAAAAACAATGCTCTGGATATATTACAGTCTATCTACAAGGTCCCTACCCAGTAAGAAACCCCCACTTGGGGACATTTGACTACTTCAAGTTAACTTCCTTTTGATCACATTACAGCCCCAATATTTCTGCACTTGGAGTTTAGCTGTCCTCCTAGAACTCTGCCTACTTCAAACTCTGTAGGTTAATAATAATCTCAAGTGACAGAAAATAAAAGTTGAAACCTCACTTTTACTACCTAGAGGTGGCAAAAAGTAAATTTTATAGATAGGCTTACAATTATTAGCAAAGTGAATTTCTGTTCTTTTTTATTGCATGATGTACTACAAGCACACATCTGAACAAGGGCTTCATAGAAAAAGGCCTAGATTTATAGTTTCCCATTCCCTAGGAGCTGAAGATAAGCTTTACAATATTAACAAGTTAAAAGAAAATTCTGATTTAAAACTACATATAAGTAAAATATATACATATGTCTTGGATAAATACACCCACACTCACTATCCAGCTTTAAATATCCCTGCATCATACAAACAAATCTTTAAAAAAAGAAAAAAAAAAAAAAAAAGAAAAGAAAAAGAAGAGGAAGAACACGCACATAGAATGAACTTACCACCAAGAATTGGCTTCTATTACAACCTGGGCGAAGGAGAAAAATATGGCCAAAGCCATTAGGAAGAACTTGGAAGACACTGTACTTCCAGCCATCCCCAAAGCAACTCCTGGGCTTAATATTCCAATGGACTTCTGGAGAGGGAAGAAAGGAGCAGATGTTTATTGCCTCTCAGATAATTTTCAAGCATACAAGTTTAAACAACGGAAGTATCCGGGGTCTCTTAAGTTTACTGTTGATTGACTGCGCTTCTCCTCCGTGAGTTTTTTGATGGCAAGATATAGGCAGTTTCTTTTTCTAAATTAATCCACCCACGCAACCTCACCAGGAAATCTGATTTCACTGGGATCCTGTGTGCGGGGCACGCCAGCGATTACAAACATGTCTCAATTCTGTTGAGTCAAAGCCCTGGTGCCAGGCGCTGCCTCCTTCCTGCTCGCTCGAGTCCCGCACCCCCTGGCTCCCCTCTAGTTGGTGCTGTACTCAGTCCCTCCCGGGTAATTCACTCGGAAACCCGCCGCGGCCACCCTCCGTCCTCTCCCCAACCTGGGCCGAGCAACAAGTGGAGCCAGAATTAATTCCATGGGCGAGAGGAGCACGGAGGCGAGTGGAGCGCACTGCCGCCAGCGGCTGCGGAGGAGGCGGGGTGGCCAGCGCAGGCGGTGTGT
>NW_012106141.1:8169747-8182539 GCF_000951045.1 Mandrillus leucophaeus | reverse complement strand
GGGCAGGGGGTGGGGGGCGAGGCCCCGGGGACCAGCGCGCGAGAGTGCCCAGCTGGGAAATGCAACTCCGAATTAACATCGTATGTTTCATAATCAGTTTACGAGCCGATTTGGGGAAAGCCACTTCCAGATGGGGAAGAGCAACCCGGATTTCCTTCAGCATGCTCTTCAGCCAGATTGGGGAGGAGAGAAGGAGATGGGGGCCCTAGGGGATAATGGAGAGAGAGGTCTGGTCTCCCAACCAAGGAAACCGGAAAGGAGTGCCACCCTCACCCGCGTCGCCTGTGGCCTCTTCCACGGACTGAGAGAAGGGATGGAACCCTAGAGGAAAGAAGGGACTCTGGGTCTCGCTGCCCGGAGAGAAGATTCCTTCCCTGCCCTCCCCACAGCTTTCTCCCAAATTCTGATTTTTCACTCTCCCTCCCACCCCACACCTGGTAGCTACCAGGGAGGGAGGAGATGGGAGGTCCAGAGGGACTCCAGTTTCCCTTGGTCCTGATCTGGGGTTGTGGGTCACTTTGCCATCGCGGCACTGCGAGCCTGGCGTTGGAACTCTGCCACCCTGCCTCCAGTCTAGCCTCTCCAGCCCAACTCAGACTTGGTTCGGTCAGTCCCGAAAGGCGGGGGTGCGGGGCAAGGCCAGAGCCCTTGCGGATGAGTCCAGACGGGGCCAGAGGCGCTGGCTCCCGAGCCGCAGCTGGACGCTTCGATTCCAGGGCAAAGAAGCCCCCAGCGGCGAAGGTTCCCTTCCTGAAGAATTTCAGGGGTAGGAGTTGGCCTTGGAAGCTTCCGCTGCCGTTCCTCCCCACTGGTGACTTCTCCACCTGTAGGCGGCGGCGGAGCAAGTCGGTGGCCGGTGCCGGTGGGAGGAGCGGGTTTTAAAAATCTCCTTTCACATCTCTGATAAGTGTAACCCTGCCGCGCTGCATCGCCCATAGCCCCTTAAGGAGCCCCTTCCACGGAAAAGAAAAGAAAAATGAGCCTCTTTAAGGCGGTGGAAGAGCCTGGCTTGGAACCTGTGCCGTAAAAGGGACAGACGGGACTAGGCAGCCCTGGTAAAGCTATGGGGCTCAGGAGCGTGCCAAGGCTTTTCTCCATGAGCCGCCCCATTGGCCCGGGCGCTTCGGGGCTTCTCAGAGAGGAAATGCTTATGTGGTCCCCAGCGCCTGCTAAGCAGAGCTCCGCACCCAAGGCCCAGTTGTCCCCAAAATGCTGCAAAGCTGGGGTGGGGGGGCGCATCCCGGAGAATGGAAATCTGGGATTTCCCCAGCTAGGAGAGAGAAAGCTCTGGCTATTTCCCCACCCCCGCCCTAAGTGTCAAGTTTCCTCCAGGGGAGGGGGTGGGCTGCAAAGTCTGATTCACGCACAGCCCAGGCTGCAAAGTCAACTCTCCCCAAGGGCAGCCGATGCCGCGCGCGCACACATTCATACAAACTCACACTCGGGCACATTTACACACTCACACGCGTGCACAGACACACACGCTGCGACATGTTTCCAAGTCAGCGGCCCAGACTGCTGCTGGCCGCTTGCACTTTCTGAGCTTCGCGGCGGGCGGGGCGCGTGGGGCGGGGCTCAAGCAGCGGAGAAATTGATAACAGATTCGGCGGATTACAGCGGATCTCTTTGTTATAGCCGAAGCCACACAAACCGAACCCACTCCCAGCCCGACGCCCCCAGGGAGAGTCCACCAGTTCCCAGAGCCCAGGCCAACTGTGAGCGGGCCCATCCGGTCTCCACGACTTGGGTCTCCCTGGCTCCAGGGTAGAGGTAGGCAGAGGGTGTCCCAAAGGGGGATCGGAAAGGAGAGCCTCACGAGTCGCGTCTCCACTTAACCCCGCTGCTTGCCCGGAAACACCTTGGCCCTCTTCCCGCTTCAATCCCGGTGCAACCCAGAAAAGGCCCCACAAGTTTGAGATACTCAAGGAACTCACAGCGAACTCACACATACATCGGCTCTGTAGGGTAAAACATCCCCGCCTGTTTACCAAGAGATCTGATCCGAAAAGACAGTATGAAATGAGACCTCTGGGGAGACTGTCAACCCCAGGGGTAAAACAAAAATTCTGATCAGAAGCTGAGTTTCCCAAAGAAGGGGCTAAATGTTTTCCAACACTTTCGGGGCCCAGGGAAGATGACCGTAAGGACAATGAGAATCTTCCTCGCGTGCCACGGGGAGGAGGACTGGGGGCGTTTGAGGGGCTCAGCGCACCAGAGGAGTGAGGTGGAGGAAGGCGTTCCCGCGCCCTCGTCTTCAATCCAGAGCAGTTCAACGACGTGGCTCCCTTTCTATTTATCCCTGAAAGCCTTCGCGTCGGATTAAAGGTGTTCCTGATCCTTCTTTACCAACCGCGGTGCGGGCCAGGGCTGATGAGGGATGAGGGAGAGGAAACCTCAGTAGCAAAATTGTTCAGAGGACGCTCAAAGGGCGCGGGGAGCAGCCGAATGCACACCTAAAGTCTCGCAACACCCAAGTCCTCCGCATGCAGCCCCTTAAGGGAAAAGATTAAAAGGCCAGGCAAAGATCCTCTCCCTTCGGCCCCGGGGCGCTGCCACACTCAATCTAGGCATCCCCTTCTGCTGGACTCTCTACGTTTAGGGCCCAAGTTTCTGGGAGTGCAAACGATGAGGAACGCCAACTAGGCGGAATAAGCCCGTTTGACACAGGCTCAAGGCATCGACGGGGAGGATAGGAAACTCCAAAAAGAATCTCCACTCTTGGTGGAAAAAGAAAGCTGCTTTGCCCACTCCGATCTCTCCCTAAAGCAAGGAGAGAGATGGAGAAACTAGCAGGAAAGCACTCAGTTGCAGCCAAAAACTTGGGATGTCCTGCCCTGGAGAATGCGGGGAGCGGCGCGAGGAGCTGAAGAATGGGCCGGCCCAGGCGGGTAGGAGGTCCGCTTTAGGGGAGCAGACAAAGGAGCCACTACTGCCCATGCCTCGCCCCATGCCTGAGCGCAAGGGTTGTGTCCACAGCAATATGTGTGTTGGCGCGCGCGCGGAGCGGGGTGGGGGAGGAGGGAATTGCCAGATAGAGAAGGCGGAGGTTACACCTTGAGCCACAATCAGTGTGACAAAAGAGAGCCACCCAGACCTCGGCACTGAAGGCAGATTCCAGGTTCGGGTACAGTGAGTCACCAGGGGAAGAACAATCTGGCCTGGTTCTCCTGTTTCCTGCGCCCTCGTCCATCCCTTAGACTGGGCTTTCCAACCCCAGGATACACACACACACCACTCACACCTTCTCACACAGGATGTCTAACCCTCTCGGCAGAGGATTAACTTTGTCCAGAGGTGGAGCAGAGTCCTTGGACACAGAAAGAAAGTGAAATGATAGTCAAACCCCTACTCTTTAAAGGTCGTTTCGCTCCCAATTTTTAATAGACGATGGAAGTGGGGTGAAAAGGGGGAAAGCAACACTTGTTCTCGACCACAGAGAGTTGGGAGGCAGCTGAGGCCAGACCCGAGGCCTCCTAGGGCGACACTCTCCTTCCCAGGCCCAGAAGAAGAGGTACCAACCCTGTGTCCAGTTGGCCGAGTCCCATTTGCGGGGCCGGACCTGTGGCCCCTTCCGTATTGCAGCGACTGGCGGCGCAGCAAAACTGGTCCTCTGGGGGCCTCCGAGGGCCCCTGCTGGGAGAGTGGGGTCTGGTGATCGCGAGGGATGAAGGGAGCAGGGGTGGGAAGTAGAGGGGAGCAGCTGCCCGCCCGCCCCAAGGAACCGAGGCTCGGAGGAGTCCTACCTCAAGGTGGCCAACAGGGGGCAGCCGGCACCGCACCGCGGGGAAGAAAAGACCGCGGGGATGGCTCCGAGTTCTGCGCGCATAGTGCTAACCCCTTGAGCACCGGAGCGCACTGGGGAGGGGAGGAGAAGACAGGGGATTCTTGGGCCGGGCCTCCTGGGGAGGGTCTTCCGCTGAGAGGGTCAGGGGGTGGAGGAGACGAAGGCTAGTACGTCCTGGACCCGAGAACAACTGATCCTTTACTCCCCTACACACACACACACACACACACACACACACGCACACACACACGCACACACACACACACACATTTGTTGGCCTGCGGTTTGCTGCGCACTCTCCGCATTGCCCCCTCGAAACTCCACTGGCAGACTGTCTAGAAACTAAATCTGACTGGTTCGGCAGTGAATGTGCAAATGTTGTCTGGGGGGAGGGCAGGGGCTGAGGAGGTGCGACCTCACGGACAGGCCCAAGTTACTTCCTAACAGCGAATTGCCTATTTAAAGAAAGAAGAGAGAAAAGACAGGCGAGAGAGAAGGGGCCTCGATACCAGCCAGGGATTAGAAAGTAAAACAGGGCTGTGGGGTCTCCAGAATTTTTTTTTTTTTTTTTTACTTTTTTGGGGGAAGAGGGGTTGTTTTCTTCTAGGAAACATCTTAATTTCAATTCTAACCTTATTTTCTAAGAAACTGAAAATGGGAAAGACCAGAAAAATGGAAATAGGAATCGAAGCTTGGAGGGCAGATAAGAAAAATTGTTTAGAAAATAACAACTTATGTTGCAGGAAGAAACGTTAACTTTTCGTAAAAGTGAACTCTCAGTGACCCTCTGAGTGTGTGACTCGGCTTTAACATACAACTGACAATTAAAACAAACAAGAGTTCACAAACTGGCCCCCGCCTGCTCTCCCAAAGCGGAGGCCCAAGTGTTTTCTAAAGGACAAGGCGGACTCCGCTCAGGGGGCCGGGGAGCGCTCTCCCGGAGTACGGGATTACAGCCACACCACCACAACTCCCCGCCCCCACCACTGCTGCAAAGTGCCTGAGCTCACCCAGTGGCGGCTAATAATGCTAATAACGCGACCCCTCTCCCCGCGCCGGGGTGCGCGCTGGCCCCCCGCCAGGCACTCTTAAAGGCAAAGGGGCCTGAAGCGCTCGAGTTACCCGGCCAAGGCAAGCCTACAATCTGGCCTCCGTCGGTGCGGGGGTGTGTGGGGAAGGTGTACGCCGCTCTGGGGTAGTTGGCCCCTGGTTCCTCTGCGGGTTCTCTCACCCAAGGAGTCCCTTTCCCCATCCCGAGCCCCGGCCACACACCCTCCCGGTGCCCGCGCAGTGGGCGCTTGGTAAATATTTGTTGAATTGAATCATTATCCTGTTACTGAAATATACATAGTAAATTACACTCGATGTTCTCAGAGCAAAAGGAAAGTGGTCAGTGAACCGCACTCAGTTTTTCTACTGTCACTCTTCCCCAGTTTTTCTCCAAAGACGAAAAGGTTTGCAGAACGGGTGGTGCGACGAGAAGTGATCTCCTGGGGCACTGAGGCAGTGCACCCGGCGTGGGGGACGAAGGGGTAGGGGTTCCGGCCAGCGACGCTGGAGTTCCAGCTTCTCCAGGCGGTTGGGGAAATGGAGGGATAGGAAGAGGCGAAGAGAACTCAGTTAACTTCCAACAGCGGGTGGGGGGAAGTAAAGAGAAAAAAGTGGCGAGAGTCGGCGGCGCACTGAACACCTACCTTCATGGCGAGGGGGAGGGGGCGCGGGGAGGAAGTCGCCACCCCAGCGAGTGCAGCCGAGGAATCCGAGCGGAGCGACCGGGTTAAGCCTGGGGGGACGGTCAGGAGCAGGGCTGCGGAGTCCTCCGGGGCGCGTCGGGCGGGCGCAGTGAACCCGAGCTAAGCGGGCACTGGCGCCCGGGCCTGGACTCCCGAGTTGGGGCAGAGCTGGGATGCGCCCAGGAACGGAGGGCGCGCGGACGCGCGCGAGCCGGCAGCAAGGGCAGGGCCTGGTCGGGGCGCAACTAGGGAGCCGCGGGTCTGGCGAGGGCGCGCAGGCAACTGTTCCACGGAGAGGCGCTCCGTTTCCAACGTCCATCAGCGACGGCGGTAATTAGGGCTTTCCAACCCCAAATGTGGGCGTGATTGTGCAAAAGACCTTACAACAAATAATAATAAAAAGAAATTCTTCACAAGAGGGTGAAAAAAATGTCCCACTACTCAACTTTGGCCCGGGGCGGGGGAAGGGGGGGGCGATCTGTGCGCCCAGGTGCCCCCAGTTCATTCACACCACGGATTCTGCAAACTCTTGGCGGCTCACGCCTCCTGATCTCCAGTTCCTCCTCTCCGGGTCTGTAGCCGAAACGTCTGCTTCCAGACGCTGATCCTGCAGCCGCGAGTTAGTGTGGACGTCTCTGTACATACACAGACACACACCCCAACACACACACCCCCGCTGCAGCTTTGGGGCCACAGAACAATCAGGCGCGCATGGCTTTTTCTCCGGGAGATGCCGCTGAAAACGCACAAGTCGCCATCAGAGCTGCAAGAGTCAGCGCCAAATTGTGTCCTTTCACTTTAGGGTTCGGCAAAAACGGGGCCAAAATAGGTGAAAGTTGCCCCGAAACTTATTGCTGTGCGGTGAGCTGGGGCGGGTGGTGCGATGGGCGACTAACCCAGGGGAGACGCGGGCTCCCCCCACCCGTATCCCGTTCTTTCTCTCTTCGGGTTAATCTCTCTTTTCCCCGTTTTTCCAGGGCGAAGGGCGAAGAGGAGCGAGTGCACCGCGGGCGCGAGGCTGGGGAGGAGCGAGAGCTCGGAGCTCCGCGGCGGCGACTCAGCTCCGGCGGTCCATGGCCGGCGAGGCTGCCCACCTCCTCGTTTGGCGCCCGGGTCCGAGGGGCGGGAGAGCGGGCCGGCGGGAGGCGGGCGGTCCCGGGCACAACGGCGGCGGCGGAAGGGCTCCCTGGGCAGCTGCCGCACGGACCCCGGCTCTAGGCGGCGAAGGCGGCTCCGTGGAGCTCGCAGCAGATTTCCACGCGATCCTGTGCCCCGCAGACAGACTGACCGACCTCGGGGACGCGTCCCCCCCTCCCACCCCCCGGCCCTTCTGGCCAACTGCCTTACTCTCTCCCTCCCTCTCTCCAGACTCCTCTTTCCCCTGGTGTTCTCAGAAGGAAGAAAAAAAAAAGGAAAGAAAGAAAGAAAGAAAAAAAGTTCTTCAAAGTTTCAGAACTAGGGGCGGCTGGAAAGAGAGAAGGAAGGGGGGGACGAAAGAAAAAAACTCAACTTCTCCTATGCGCATGCGTGGTGAGGCCGGCCTATGACAAACTCTGCAGGATTTTAAAGCCGTACTACGGGCTGGGGTGCCGGGAGGCGGGGTACACCCCCCTTGTCTCCCCGTCTCTAGGTTCCCCATCCCCCGCGGCATCTGCTGAGAGAGAGAGGTCCACTCTGCAGCCGCTGCCTACCTGCCGCCTGGTTGTCTGCGCTCCTTCCAGAGCCACCGACCGGCGGGAGGCTGAACCCCAACTTCCCCGGCTGGACCCCTTGGCTCGCTCGCGTATCCCAGACCGCTCCCACTGGGGCTCCACGGAGACTGCTACCTTGACATGGAACCTCACGGGGGACCTCCTTATTCTTACCTCTGGGAGAGGATACTTAAGCCCTGGGGCTGACGGATAGGGTTAGGCGCCCACCTCCTGCAAAGTCCCCAGAGTAGTAGGGACTTGGGTACTGGGATGCATGATTGCTCATATGGCTCTGGCCCAGAGCATCCAGGCGCGATGCGTGGCCCTGCCACGGAGATCTTGGCCGGTGCCCTCAGGTGAGGAGATTGTGAAGTTTGGCAAAACCGGATTCCGGGCACCGGAATTTCTAGACGCTTCCAGATGCCCGTGGTTTTGGGGACTCCGGAGGGGCAGGGTTGGTGGATTGTGTCCGCTACCTCCAGCACGACGGGGGCCCCACCCCACAAACAGTGCCTCACACTGGAGCGTAATAGTTATTTTCCGCCGTCCGCATCCTCCAGTTGTCAAAGGTGAAGACACACACACACAATTCTATTTTCTCCGCTCACTGGCATGCACTTGACCTTAAGGCGAAAAATCCGTGGCCTAGGTGTTTTGGGGTGGTGGCTGTTTTGTTTTGTTCTTCCAGTCCCTCCACCCCCACACCCCAGGGCTCGCCGGCCCAGGCTCCAGCGATGCCGTTCCACCCTCCATAGCCCCTTCCCATTCCTTAATTGTCCTAGCCGACTGAACCCTTCCCCAGCCCTGGCCTCCTTCCTGGCGCGCAAAGATGGCAGTATGAACATCTCACCAAGTGCCAGAGACAGATGCTCCTGCTTAGCACCCTCCCCCGCCACCCACTTGCTTTCTTTCCCCCAAGGCGTGTGCGGCCTTAAGGAGGGGGAATCCAAGGTTCTCAAAACTCCCCTTGGGACACCTCCCTTTACCTCCTGAGTCTCCATTCCTCTAACCTCCTCTATAAGCCTTGACCACTTCCCGACCCGTGGGCATTTTACAGTCTTCGAATCTAACCTGAGATCTGCCCACAGGAGGAAGGTGTCTGAAAAAGAGGGTCTCCGCCCGGCAAATCGCCCCTGGGCTGCGTCCCTCCGCCCTTCCCCCTCTCCCCTGCTGTTCTGCCCAGTAGCCGCAGACTGAGATTCCCTGGCTGCGGGAGAGCACGTGCCTCCTGGGCAGACACCCCAGCCCCTCCCCGCGGGCATGGATCTCCGGGACCCACCTTACGTGCAGCAGCTCTGAGAAGAGGCAGGATATGAGCTGACTATGAAAGGGGCTGCCAAATGGCGCTCGTGAAGAACGGAGAAACTAGCGTCCCAGTGTCCCAGAGTCCAAGACAGTTCGTGTAGAGGATCCTATTCCATGAAGAACAGGGCCGTTAACCTGGGAATTTCCTCCACACACACAGCCAATGTAGAAACATTGGCTACCCAACCACAAACCCTTTTTTTTTTTTTAAATGGCTATTTTCTGAGTTATCTGGATAATCACCTGCTTCTCTCCAATTGCCTTTGCTTGTATAGACACAGCCCAAACAGTGCTATTTCCTGTTCTGCAGTCTTTCCTCTAGTGGAAGTCGGTATTGGTTAGTGGTTAAGAGTGCCGGCTGTGGAATCTAGAGTTCCAGTCCCTGCCCTGCCACTTCCCAGCTGTCACACCTTGTCTAGCCTCTCAGCCAGCACTTCAGAACCCTCTTACACACAACAACAGCAGCAAACAGAAATTTCATGATCTACCTTGTAGAAATGCATTGAGAATGAAATGAGATGAGCTTGAAAATCAGGGGAGTGGTGAGAATGAAACATGATGTCTAGGAATGCTCCTAGCATGGGTCAGGCACTTACCTGGCACTCAATGCCTGCTCTTCTAGAAAAAAAGCAGCTCTGAAAACAGAGGTTTCCAAACTCCTGTGGTGGCAAAACCGGACCTCACATGACAAGACATAGTCTTGATTTATTCCACTTGCTAGGAATACTCTTCACTGAATAAATATGAATGCATTTGATTACTGGGTATTTCCCCAGACCTCACTGGGCTGCTTGCAAATTAATATCAACGTGCAATTTTATTTTCCCAAAGTTTCCAACAAAACCGTCTAGTCCCAAGGACTTCAGATAACGAGTTGTGAGTTTTATCTGCTAATATTAATAATGAGTGTGCTGAGATTATACCCCAGAAGCAACAAGCTTCATGTCAGCAGGACCTCATCTGCGTTTTCCATGGCTGGAACCCCAGTCCTCAGAACAGTGCCTGACACTTAGTAGGTGCTTCGTAGTAACAACCAAATGAATGGGCGAATGGATGAAAGAATTATTTCAGAGGAAGGTGTTAAGGAGAACCAACTTGAAATCCCTTTTGACCCTTCAATAGTGGGTAGGGGTGGGGACTACCTTAGAAAGCCAGGCTCAGTTGTAAGCACCAGTCCCTTTATGGTATTGATTGGTTTGGCTGGGAAATGAGCAGACAGTTGGAAGGAGAGATATCAATGCCTTTCCATCTGTGAAGGTTCGTGTTCGACAGACCTCCAGTTTGTGGAACTTCATGTTTCCCCTTGCAAACCGTGTGTGCATTTGGGTGTGTGCCTCAGATTGAGTCATCCGAAGACATACTGGCAAGGCATCACCACGCTCTACTCATTAAAAATGCTTTTGAATCTGTGGAACAAATAAATCAATATTTTTGGCTGCTCTCCCAAGCGGATTATTCACAAAGCGGAGTGCAAGATAAGGAATTTATGAACGACTGCATCCCTGTGCCGCCTTTCCCAGCAGGAGAAAGCAGGACCTGGGTTGTCATTCTGGGAAAATCTACCCCCCTTTTATGCCCAGCAAATAATATTTTATGGCCCTGGGTTTATGGTGGTGTTTTAATGATCTGCTGTAGAAAGCGGTTTTCTCTCCAGTCACTAGAATTTGTCAAGAAAGGCTGGAGGCCATAAAAGAGGGATGGGCCCCAGGGGCAAACAGGCTCCATCTTCTGAAATAAACTAATAAAGAGCCCCAAGATGTTTACTCCTTCGCCTCAGAGTCAAGACCAGCAGGGCTGTGTGAGCAGGGCCACAGATGGAGCCCTAAAGAAGACAAAGAGGCCGGAAAGGGGTCAGGGGCTTCCTCACCACCACATGGCCACAGTCAAAGTAATACTATCACTTTGTGCTGCCACTGGCCTGTGGGGGGAAAAGGCTCGCTTGAAATTATAGGACATTTTTGGATTCTGGGTTGACTCCAGGGGGCTCTTTGAGACTCTCAAGTTCTCCTTACACTGAGTCTGATTACTCACTATGCCCTCCTAACTTACTTATGTGTTATATGCCAATTATCCCAGTACCGTTTGTTGAATAGGGTGTCCTTCCCTCATGTAACACTTATGTGTTATGTGTTATATGTTATGTTGACTATGACCATTTCATAGTCAGTGGTGCCTTGGGGGGCACTAAATGGATGCTTTAATTTTGTTTCATGTTAGGGAACATGAGGGTCAGATGGATGTGAGTCTGAATCCCAGCTCTGCCTCTTGCTGACTGAGTGACCCTGTAGTGGTCACTTACCCTTTTGAGCCTCAATTTTCTCACCTCTACAGTGGACATAGGAAACAAACATATTAGGATTGTTCTCATAATTGAGATAATGTATAAAAGACCTTGGTCCAGCTCTGCCCATGGAGATAGCTTGATGAATGGCAGCTACTGTGATGATTTCTGCTCTGTAAATGTCTCTCCCTGGGTCCCCAGGTGAAATCTGGAGAAAAACTAGGAGCCTGAGGAGAGTAGGGGTAAGGGCTGGGAAGAGGAGAGAAATGTGGCAATTATAGGATCACCGGCTATGCCTATATGATGGAATTCAACAAAGATGAGGCAGGTATGTGCTGAGATAATAATCAGTAATAAACAATCACAATGATTGCTGGCAACACTTACTGAGCTCTATGTGCCAGATGCCAGCCCTGTCTAAACTCTTTACATTCATTGCCTTGTTTCATCCTCACTACTTTGTGAGATAGATCCTATTATTATCTGCGTTGTGGAGAAAAGGGAAAGTTCAAAGAGGTCCTGATTTTGATAAAGCCAAGCTGTTCTAGGAGTTGCAAATCCTGACAGCTTCTGATTTCACTCCACTGAACACCAGACGTGCACATAACCAGATTCAGCCACACCAGGAATGCCTGATTCAAGCCCAGCTCAATGGAGCTGTCAAAGATTTGTTCTTATTTCATTAACTGGCTGGCTTTGACGTCTCTGCCCTTGCCCCACCGCCCTCAAGAAAGACAGCATCCATACTCAGCAATTCACCTTGAATTCTTACCTTGTATTGGGCAGTGCCCTGAGAATTCCCTTCTCTCTGGAAAGAGCTTGTTATCCCTGAAGGAGTGAATGAGGGCATGAGGGCTGTCTCTCCCTGATGCTGCTCAGGTCACGTCACATCTCTGCTGAAAGCCCTTCAGAGGCTCCCCAGAGTTTATCAGATAAAATCAAAACAAGTTAACCTGGACTTCAGGACAGCGTCATCCACATGCATCCTTTGTGCTTGTTCTTCCCTCTGCCTGCAACGCTGTCCCTTCTGACCAGTCACCCTCACTCCCTTTAAGTCACCTCCTCGTCGTACACATCAATCTCAAAGAAGCTGCTGTCCTTCCCCCATGATTCTCTACTCCCTTACCTTGTCTGATTGTCTTCTTTCATCTTGATCTAAAATTATCTTATTTATAAGTGTATTTATTTACTTGTCTGTCTTGTTTTCTCTCAATAGAATGTAAGCTCCAGGAGGGCAAGGACCTGGTTGGCCTTGTTCATAGTTGTGACACAACCCCCTACTGACTCACACAAAGAATGTGTTCTAAATAAGTGAATAAGCGAATGATCTTACCTGTGGCCACGCCACTGCTAAGCAAAGTTTGAACCATGGTAATCTGACTTTAAATACAAGGGACTTAATCACCACACTTTACCTATAAATAAAGACAAAACTATTTTTTAGAAGATGTCTCTCTGGTTTCCTATATGTGCCCCCACTTTTTCACTTGGCCTCACCTGTATAAGGCTTGGCTTAGTGGAAAGAGTCTAATAAGATAAATAGTTTTCATCTGAAGAAAGACGGGATTCCATTTACTCTCCCCTTTTGTCATAGTGTTTCTTCTGAAAAGTTGTTTGCTCCTAACTGGCATGTTTTATGAATGGTAGCTGGTATGTTCAGTCCTGTGTTTTCCATTTCATATTCTATGTGGCCCACTGATCATCTACATGCTGGGTTTAGAAGAATATAGATTAACCGGTTCTGGGGAATACAAATCCCTTAACTTACATGGAAGAAGCAGACTTTTTTTTATCAGAGAGATAGGAGAAAATGCTGGGATTGTATTTTGGTTTTTTTTTTTGTTTTTTTTTTTTTTTTTCAATAGTCAACATTATATGTTTAAATCTGTTGCATTGGAGTTGCGAAACCTGATTTGACTGTTCTCAATAATTACTTTTGGTCTCAAACAACTCAAACATGGCCATACTCCTGGGTATGTATTAATAATAGCAGGTTTT
>NW_012106141.1:8060322-8169697 GCF_000951045.1 Mandrillus leucophaeus | reverse complement strand
AGAGAGATAGGAGAAAATGCTGGGATTGTATTTTTTTTTTTTTTTTTTTTTTTTTTTTTTTTTTTTGCAATTGTCAACATTATATGTCTAAATCTGTGGCTTTGGGCTTTGGAAACCTGATTTGACTGTTCTCAATAATTACTTTTGGTCTCAAACAACTCAAACATGGCCATACTCCTGGGTATGTATTAATAATAGCAGGTTTTTAAACTGCTCGGCTAAGTCCATTCTCCGGAACGGAAATCTAGGAAAGTGGAGTGTTTTCAAAGTTTTCAAATTCAGCATGCTGTGAAAACAGATGGCAGAAGAATAAGAGCTCATTAGAAAGCAGCCAGCTAATGCTCAGGTTTGGTCCAAACTGGATTCAAACATATTAGGTTGGTACAAAAGTAATTGCGGTTTTTGCCATTACTTTTTTTTTCTTTCTTTTTTTTTTTTTTTTTTTGACAGAGTCTCGCTCTTGTCTCCCAGGCTGGAGTGCAGTGGTGTGATCTTGGCTCACTGCAACCTCCGTCCCCTGGGTTCAAGCGATTCTCCTGCCTCAGCCTCCCGAGTAGCTGGGATCAAAGGTGCCTGCCACCACGCCTGGCTAATTTTTGTGTTTTTAGTAGAGACAGGGTTTCACCATCTCGGCCAGGCTGGTCTTGAACTCCTGACCTCATGATCCACCCACCTCAGCCTCCCAAAGTGCTGGGATTACAGGCGTGAGCCACCACGCCAGGCTGCCATTACTTTTAATGGCAAAATTAAATAGATCAAACTTATCCCTTCCAGAGAAGAAGCAACAAACAGTCCTCCTTTCATGGCCACCTGGAAAGCCTACCTGGGGACACATTTGGACAAGTGTTAGACTTTGGCCAAAGAATAAAAGTGCATCCTCAAATCTCAAGACTACCACATAACATAATTTTTAAAAATTTTTCTATAAATAAAATTGATTTAGTTTTAATTGACAAAAATTGTACATACATCTGGTGTACAACATGATGTTTTGAAACATGTATACTTGGTGAAAAGGCTAAATCAAGCTAATTATTATATCCATTACTTCACATACTTAACATTCTTTTATGATGAGCACAGTGAAAATTTGTAGTCTTAGCAATTTTCACGTACACAATACCTTGTTATTAACTATAGTTGCCATATTATACAATAGATCTCTTGAACTTATTTCTCCTATCTAACCAAAAGTTTGCATCATTTGACCAACATCTCCTTAGACCTCGTCCCTCTCCCTACCTTGGCAACCACCATTCTACTCTTGAATTCTGTAAGTTCTACTTTTTTAGATTTCATATGTAAGTGGGATCATGCAGTATTTGCCTTTCTGTGCCTGGCTTATTTTACTTAGCATAATCTCCTCTAGGTTCATTCATGCTGTCTCAAATGATAAGATTTTCTTCTTTTGTCAGACTGAATAGTATTCCATTGTGTATATATGCCACATTTGTCTTATCAATTCACCCACTGATGAACACTTGATTCCATGTCTCCATATTTATTATAATAAATAATGCTGTAATGAACATGGGAGTGCAGGTATCTTTTTAATATGCTGATCTCTTTTCCTTATATACTTAGAAGTGGAATTGCTGGATCATACGGTAGTTTTTCATTTTTAGCTTTCTAAGGAACCTCAATGCTGTTTTTCATAATGGCTGCATTAATTTACATTCCCACTGATAAATGTTACACAATTTTTAATATTAAACCAATGGAGAGAAAAATGGTAAGAGAACTACACAATACTTCAACATTTCTAAGTGAAAAGGACAGAGTTTAGTCATTCAGTAAGTTACTTGGTATTCCTGACATCAAGCTGTACACAAAACATCTAGGAAGCTGACTGACTGTATTTTTTTAAATTTTCAAGAATGTTCTGAAAAGTTAGAACATAAAAATTTTACAGGTTTTTGAATTTTAACATGAGTTACCCTAATACTTTTTTTTCATTGTAAATATCCCCAACCTCCTTAAAAGATACCTGATGTAATTCTAAACAGCAGAATTAAATCCCAAGTCCTTTTAATTTTGTGTACTTTGCTGCTATAATCATCAATGGTGAAAAAAAATGACTCTGTTATGACTTCCCCAAAATCTCTCAATGAATCAGTGCATTTTGGATAAAAGCTTCTTTTCTCCACTCAGTTTAATCTTCAGTTCAGTGATCTATATGTGTCCATTAAGGTCAAATGACAATTCATTGGCTTTGAAAAACATCAGAAATATTCCCAGGGCAAAAGATCCCCATGTCATTGAATGTATTTAAGGTAAGTGGTTTTGACTTAAGCAAAGATTTCTCCTTAACCCAGGAGAAAAGCAGTCACTCTTTGGAAATACCACAGAATTCAGGAAGGTGAAGTGAATAATAGCAAAGGATTAAATTTACCTATTCCGGCAGGTACATATATCTACTGAGTATATACAGGAACATGATGGCTCCACTCACGTGTCATTTGCGGACAACCCTCTTCTGCTCAACCCAGGAGCATGATCCTCCCCCTGTGGCCCTCAGTCCTTAGTCATGCAGCTATGTCATAACAGAGATTAGTGGGAACATAAGCGCCTTCCCTCTCTTGTCCTGCATGCATGCTCCATTCAAGGAGGTTTGAAAATCTCTCTTTGCTGTTTGAAAATGGGATTCCATCCAGAGGATGGCAACATCTATTTCAAAATTTGCCAACAGAACATAAAAGCAAATCATAAATTTAAAGACTTTATTGGGACCGAATTATGGCTACAAAAAATAAATCAAAGAGTAGCTTGAAGCTTATGGAAAGTAAGGGCCGTAGACATGACCGATACACTGTGCATTCATTCATTCATCCCATTGTTTGCTCTTTCAACAAATATTTACGGGTCACCTACTGTGGATCATCAACCATTCATTTAACAAGCATTTGCGGCCCACCCATTCATTCATTTGTCAAATTAGTATTGTACATGCCAGATCACACTGGTTTGTCCATTTTAGTCAACAGATAATTACTGAGCACTTGCTGAGTGCCAGACTTGAACAGGCTCTGAAAGACAGTCTCAAATGCATAGGTGAGGTGGGAGCCCCCCAAATATGTTTGTAAACATATCCTGGATGTTACTGCTACATGGGCAGTCATTAAGCCTGTGGCCTCTTAGCTCAGTAGTCCTGGAACAGGGCTAAAGGGCTGAAAGCCCAAGTTCAACATTAGGGATTCCTCCTTGTGCTGGCTGGCTAACCCTAGACATTTGTCCAAACGGGATCCAGCAAGCAAGTGAGTCACTCACTATTAGGAGACAAACACTCGGCAGTGGCCATTTCATTGGCAGGGCTTCCAAGCACTGTCATCCAACAGATTAGGCACTTTGGACTCTGTTAGAGAAGGCTGGTTTGAGAGAGGGAGAACTTAGAACTAAAACAGTCCCTTGTTTACAATCCCTACTACCCCACAGCAAATAGAATTTTCTCCTATTTCTCTTCAAATGCACTCCCTCTAGTCTGTGCTGAGCATTTTACATGTGTAATATCATTGAGCCTGACTGGAATACTAGTAATGCATATTAATATTCCAATGTTACAGATGAGGAGAGTAAGCTCCAAAAGATGAAGCAACTTGCCCAAGGTCACACAGGCAGAATTTAAATGAGCCCTGTAAATCAAGAGCTGTGATTCCTGCTAAGGGCAAAAGCAGACAGGAGCAGAAGAAAAATAGGAGAGATGAAGAGAGATAGAAGGGAAGAGCCAAGAGAGGAGGGAAGGATGGAAGAAAAGGATGGAAAAGGGAATTAGGAAGAAAGAAAGATGCCAAGACAATTCTCCCAGAAGAGCAGTGAGAAAGAATTACATTTGTCCTCTACTTGTCATCTACAGAGGTTAAAATGAAATCCTGGCAGGATTTCAAATTATTGTATTCATGTTTAAATCAAAATTGTAATCATTTGCCTGTTGCCATACACCTCATGAAGTGTCCACAAGGCCAAAATTAGGTGGCTTCTTTCTATTTGTTTTGTTTTGAACCCAGCAGTGCAGACTCATAATGGCACATTCTTCAGTTTGCTTCCAGGTGTCTTCCTTATGTGACAACTGTCGCTGTTTATGATGGAGTTTTCACTTGAGCCTTAAGACCATGTTCACACCTTTGAACAGTGTCACCCCAGTTAGGGACTTGATTTCCAGGGGGATCATCAATTGCTTCCTTTTTGGGAAACTCACCAGATTATCTACTATGTATGTGCCAGGAATTATGCTAATCAGTGAGGATGGTGAACTAAATGAGCCACGGCTCCTGCTCTCAAGGACTCACAATAAAGCAGAGTATCCAGGCCTGCACAATAAGGATGATGAGAGTAACGCTGATTAATGCTACACAATGAGGTACGTGGGAGACACGAGGCATAGAGGAAAAGTAGATGCACTACTGAAGAAAGAAGACAAAGGATTATGTCAGCTATAGAGACAGAGCACCTAGTCTGAACACCTGTCCAGCATCAATTCTTTCTTCTTCTGTTAAGAGCACCTTTGACTCTCCTCTGAGGACTCACCTATACTCTCCTTCCGGGACAGATGATTTGGTGAGGCTAGCTCCAACCCCTGACTTAAGGTAGGGGCATGTGACTAAGGTTGGGCCCATCAGAAAAGAGTCATGTGACATAGACTAGACTAACAGGGATAGTCTCAGGATTTTTGTTTTTTTTCAATAGAGACAGAGGGGAGCCACCTTTCCTTTGAAATTTTTAACCTCTTGGGCTGTAAATGCGGAGTTTCTGGGTAAGGGTTGGGAGGCATCATATAGCAAAAGCAACATTGAAGATGAAGGCAGGCTAGAAGTAAAGCCCAGCAATGCCAAGAAAAATGGGACACTGGTCTTCTGACCTCATTAGAGCCCTCACATCCAGTTGTGCCTAAGGCCATTATGCTCCTTGGAAATCAAGCTTTATCCCTTGCAGTTGAAAGAGCTCTGACAATACAAAAATGTTTGGTCGTTTTAGAAAAATTAATGTTTAAGTAAAAAAGACAAAGTCAGGTTTAGAGTTAAATGGAAGATCCCTGTTCCCTGCTGGGATTTGGACAGCCTCACAGAGGCTACAGGAGGTTTGGTTTTCTCTTGAGGCAGAATATCTTGTCCGGCCAGGAAGAAACCATGGGAAGTGAATGCTGATGAATTAATGGTGCAGAGTGGGAGGAGATTCCATATGTGAGTTAAGCAAGTGGCTTGGGAGTACTTTGAGGACAAGCTCATGAATGCAAAGCAGGAAAACAGTAGGTGAGGAGTTTCTCTTAGAGACAGACCACTTTGAGGCTGACTGACAGAAGATGCAGCCTGTGACCTACACCTACATCTACAGGACATCTGGCTTTGACATATTTGGGACTATCAGTGGGAAAGTCACCAACTGTCTTTGAAAAGTTCTCTTGATTGCTGTGCTTTTTCTGATACTATTTCATTTTGGAAACACAATTTAAATGGTTTAAGTAAACTAAATCCATTAGCGGTTGACTTTAAGTGTTAAAGTCTATATTTTCACAGAAGAGAAGAAAAGACTTTAGATGCCCTATGCCCATTAGAAATAAAATTTAAGGCCGGGCACGGTGGCTCATGCCTGTAATCCCAGCACTTTGGGAGGCCAAGGCAGGCAGATCACTTGAGTTCGAGACCAGCCTGGCTAACATGGTGAAACCCCATCTCTATTAAAAATACAAACATTAGCCAGGCTTGATGGCACGTGCCTGTAGTCCCAGCTACTTGGGAGGCTGAGACAGGAGAATCAACTGAACCCAGAAGGCAGAGGCTGCAGTGAGTCGAGATAGCGCCACTGCACTCCAGCATGGGCAACAGAACAAGACTCCGTCTCAAAAAAAAATTTTTTTAATTAAATTAACTAGATTTTCCCTATGGATTCAGCAATTTATCCCACAGTAAACACTTACTGTAAGCCGCCTATGTACCAGGCAGGGCCACAGAGTTGGGCAAAAATTAGATAAATTTCTGCCCTTCTGGAAATGAGAAAACAGGATTCACAGTGTTTATCATGTAGTTTTTTCTTAGTAAATGTCAGCTCTTCATAGCTACCCTGCAGGATTGCACCTGGAAAATCAAGAGCTTGGGCTAAATCAGTATGGACAGAAAAATATACTATGGGAATTTGCATAAATCCCTGACATAATTTCCTTTTGATTTACTGTTTTCCTAAATCTAAAGTGCTCACAGAATGAAAATATTGTTAATAGATGGCCATGAATACCCAAGTTAAGCACAAACTCTGATGAGTTAAGTTTTGGTTCACTAAGAACTAGCACTCATTATACTTCTTCATGACACTAGAAAATGCATGCAGTTACTATTACACATATTATTAATGTGGACAATACTTCCTGACAGCTTGTCATGTGTTGGACATTCTGCTAAGCATAAAGGTAGCACAGGAACATTGAGTGATTTGCTTGGGGCCACTCAGCCAGGAAGTGGCAGAGACAGGTCTCAAACCTGTCTGTTTAACCCCAAAAGCCTATGAATTACTGAAGTAGAAATATTCTGAGTTATTCCCTGTGGCCTTGAAATCATAGTTACTTCCTCAGAGTTTCATGTACTATTTAGATAGAGGAGAAAGCCTGGTTTACCACAGGAGTCCCAGCACCAACAAAGAGAATCAGAGATTTCATAGTGATGAAAAAAGTTCTGCTTTCAATAGAGGTCTTTCCTTAGTTATAAAGAAGGAAAGAACATGACTCTGTAATAATGACTTCATTAAATGCAGCCCTACCCATCCATGGCCCTAAAACATTACCAACCAGAATCAAAAAAGAGGTAGAACGTTTTTTCTCTTGAGAATTTTCAAAGACTTTACAAACATGACCCCATTAATCCAGTCAATACCCGGATGAGATAGGTAGTTGGAAGTTATTATTATTATCACTTTCAAGATAGAATATCTGAAGTCAAGAGAGATTAAGCAATTAGTTTGAGGTCAAATGGCGAGCCAGAAACAGGCCTGGGAATGAAACAATTATCTTCCGAAATTCCAATCAAATGCAAAAACTGATTGGCTGGCTACCACCATGTGCTAATATCCAGTTATATGCCCTCCTCCTTAAATGACTGGCCTTAAATGAGATTTCTGCAGCTGCATCGAACTGGATTGGTTCAACAGCAATGTCCAAACTGACATCAGATTTTTCTAAAGTATTGGCTAAAAAATAAAAAATACAACTCCTTGCTCCAAATGTGGTATTCATTTTACCTAGTTCTTACATTTAATCAGACCTGTGTGCACAGTTTTAGAGGATAAAGGGAGAATTGTTCTACAAAGAAGTGCTGGTTGTGTATTCTTTTCTTTAGAGAATCTGTAGAACATAAAAAGGTTTAGGGAGCATCTTGCAATTTCTCTGATGTTGAGACTAAGAAAAGATGAACATAAATGATCTTTGAATTGTACAAAATCTGGAATCCAATTACTTACCTTTGAGTTCATGTTCACTCTTCAGTCAAATACCCTTTACTCTTTTCAGCTGTATACTTTCAACAGTAGGTAAAGTTGTATAATCCAAAGTCATAGGTTAGGAAAAGAGAAGACTTCCAGGTGGGCCAAGAGAAATCTATTCTTTGAGCTAATAATTCCAAAGGCATATGTAAAGAAAATCGGTCTGTTGGAGAAAATGATATTAATGACCCCTCTGGTCCAATTTTGCAAAAGGCCCTGCCCCTCCAAATTCCTGAAGCAAATTTTTATTCCTTTCTGTCCACTTGAGTCTTTGGTGATTTAAAATAAATTACTCTATCAATTTTGACTGGTTTGGGGCAAGGTGAGGTTTTGGTGAAATTGTTATTACCAAAAGGAAAATAAGGCCCCATTTAGTTAGATTGGTGGGAGGGCAACAACCCCTTTACAACTAGCCACACGTCATGCTATGAGCTTGTTCTTTAAGAATTCAGTGGCCACTTTTGGATTTGTTGGATTTCAGTTTATTTGAGCAGCCAAATCAGACTCTTGGAGAAATTCTTCTCCCATGACTTCATAATTTCTGGAAGTACAGGAGATTTGGGACTGGTCACCTCAAGAAATTCCAATTCTGTCTCCCATCACTGCTCAATCTGTTCAATCTTTTTTCAACCCCTTTGGTCCTGTGCTGATGGGGTCAGCTCCTTTCAGAAACACCAACTGTGAGACATGCCTACTGCAGGGATGCTAGCTTGCTAATGCACAGACATTGTGAGGGAAACAATTGTAAAGCTTTTCTATTTTCTTTTTTTCAAAAATTGAACACTTTTGTGGGACTGAAAGTCAAGACAGTTCCTTCGCTGCAACCCAGTTCCACCTCGTTTCTCTGAAGCTAAAAACATAATGTTCAGAAACCAGAATATCATCAGCTAGAGTTTGGGACCCAAATCTGACACCTTGCAAAGATCTATCTTAAGCACTTCCAAATGGCCTTATAATGCCTTAATATTTCCAAAAGTCCTAGTAGGTTTCAGACATGGGATATTTTCATAGAACCCATTCAGCTACTTTGTTTGAAGAATGTTGAACAACATGGCAAACAATCGTGCTGTAAAATCAACTAAGACAGGCAACTGTATTACAAAAGAATATTGAAAACCAAGGCTACGGATTTTGGACATAGGCAAAGGTACTTATTCCTAACCAACCCATGGCTAATCCTAAAGCCTTAATTCTTACAGATGTGTAAATATGCAGCATTTGTGTGGGAAAGAGGAAGTGGTCCTATTCAAACTGAAGGCTTATGGTGCATATGCCATGCTGGCATTAGGCCTTTTTCTGTTTTTCTAACCAGGCCCACATTTCTTATCACACAAGTTGGGCAGGTCTTTCCTGAATTTTTAAAACCTGGTGTTTTATTGTCCAAAACTCTTGCTCTCAACTTGAGTTCTTGTGTCTTGTGGAAGTACAAGTGGTAATTATACAAGTCTTTCCTTCCCTGTCATTGGCAACAGTAACCAGGGAAATTTACAGCCCCCAATATCCAGATCTGGAAACTGGTTATTAAACGTGGTCGAGGAAAACCCTGACGTGGCAAATGGGATCTGAGCAAGGACCAGCTCAGCAGTGGTTCTTGTGAGAGAATGACTGGGAGTCAGCAATCTTACTTGATTGAACATTTTTATTATTTGTGATTTTATTACTGGTAATAATAGCTATCACTTCCATTTGTTCAGGATCTATTATGTGGCTGGCATTGTGTTAAATAACCATTTGATCCTTGTTAAAAAACAAAAACCAAACCTTCTGGGGCTGTATTACAGTTTTGGGACGAGGAAACAAACACAGAGAGACTGAATAACTGGTCGAGGGTTACTTATTTGGCATGCTGTGGAGTGAGGATTTTAAGAGACTGTAAACTCAGATGCACTCAGGGGTCAGGCAGGTTATACGCAAGGGTGAAGTTGGCCAGATGTAACATTTTAGAGAGAATTGAGGACAAGAGAAATGGCAAGTATACCCAACACTTCCACAGGCTTGCAGAGCTCCAAGCCTACCACTACTGCACCATCAAAGAATTTTAGCCAGGTGCAGTGGCTCATGCCTATAATCCCAGCACTTTGGGATGCTGAGGTAGGATAGCTTGAGACCAGGAGTTCAAGACTGGCTTGGGCAATATAGTGAGACCCCAACTCTCTAAAATAAAAAAATTAGCTGGGCATGGTAGTGCATACCTATAGTCCCAGCTACTCAGAAGGCTGACGCAGGAGGATTGCTTGGACCCAGGAGTTGCAGGCTGCAGTGAGCTATGATTGCACTACTGCACTCCAGGTGCGGCAGCAGAGCAAGACTCTGACCCAAACAAACAAACCAACAAAAAACAGCAACTAGAGAAGAAATTTTTGGGCACGGTGGCTCACACCTGTAATTTCAGAACTTTGGGAGGCCAAGACAGGTGGATCATTTGAGGTCAGGAGTTCAAGACAAGCCTGACCAATATGGAGAGACCCTGTCTCCACTAAAAATACAAAAATTAACCAGGTGTGGTGGCACAAGCCTGTAATCTCAGCTACTCGGATGGCTGAGGCAGGATTGTTTGAGCCTGGGAGGCGGAGGTTGTAGCAAGCCAAGATCATGCCACTGCACTACAGCCTGAGCGACAGGGTGAGACTCAAAAAAAAAAAAAAAAAAAAAGAAAGAAAGAAAAGAAAAGAAAAGAAAATTTTGAGACATCATGCCTGCCCCCAAAAAGCAAAAACAGACAAAGAGAAGAAACCCTGAAGCCTACATTTATTCCATAGGCCTTAGTTTTCCAACCTCTGTGATGTGAAACTGGATTAACGCTTAATGGCATTAAAATTTTTTAGGGTAAACCTTTTTTTTTTAAGAAAAAAAAATTGTTGACCAAGCTGGAGCACAATGGCACAATCTCGGCTCACCACAACCTCTGCCTCCCAGGTTCAAGTGATTCTCCTGCCTTACCCTCCCAAGTAGCTGAGATTACAGGCGTGCACCACCAGGCCCGGCTAATTTTGAATTTTTAGTAGAGATAGGGTTTCTCCATGTTGGTCAGGCTGATCTTGACCTCCTGACCTCAGGTGATCTGCCTGCCTCAGCCTCTCAAATTGCTGGGATTACAGGCGTGAGCCACCATGCCCAGCCTAGGCTAAACCTTTTAAATGAGATAAAACAGAGAGGTAGAAAAGTACACAAATTGTAAGTATATCACTTAATGAATTTTCACAAACTGAACATGATTATGTAATAAATTTCCAGGTCAAGAATCCTAACTCCTAACCCTATATATTAATTTTGTCTTTTTCTGAGCTTTAAATAGATAGAATCACATAGTATGTCCTCTTTCGTACATCTGCTTTCACCCAGTATGCTGTAAGATTTTTTTCCTGTAGCAGCAGGAAGCAATAGTTCCTTATGAAGAGCTTTTATTCTCAAATCTGGTGCTTGATTTATTCCCCCGATGTATTAATTCATTCTAATGCTGCTCTAAAGAACTGCCTGAGACTGGGTAATTTATAAAGGAAAGAGGTTTAATTAACTCACAGTTCAGCATGGCAGAGGAGGCCTCAGGAAACTTACAATTATGGTGGTAGGCAAAGGGGAAGCAAGGCACTTTCTTCACAAGGTGGCAGCAGGGAGAAGTGCAAGCAGGGGAAATGCCAGAGGCTTATAAAATCACCAGATCTCGTGAGAACTCACTCACTATCATGAGAACAGCATGGGGGAATCGCCCCCATGATCCAGTCACCTCCCACCAGATCCCTCCCACAATATGTGGGGATTATGGGAACTACGATTCAAGATGACATTTGGGTGGGAACACAGCCAAGCCATTATCACCTGAGTATCTTATACCTGTGCAACGAAGGAGGAAGACTTCCTTCTCTGAATGTAGATTTTAAAAATGAAAACAAGCTGCTCTAGGACTTTGTTAGAGTTGTGGAAAAGTTTTGTTATTAAAATGTATTTTCTCATGAATTGCCTTGTTCTGTCCACTCACATCCCTTATCAGGTAGTTGGGAGCCATGTTATTCCCATTGATTATATTCAGAAACAGAGGTCACATGCAGTTACATGATTGTATGCTTTTCCCAAGCACAAGTGTGGCAAAATAGACAACTGAGATTTTAGCTGAGGTGTATTGATTACCAATCTGATGCTATTTCCACCTGAACACACACCCCTTAGCATGGTACAAAAGGTACATGGTACACATCCCACCTCAGGGTTGGGGGGATCTGTTCAGTCCTCTGTCACTCGGTGCTCCATCTGCAACCCCAAGGATGTTCAGGGATGCCTGCGAGGTGAGCTGGGCTGGTGCCCAGAGACTGAGGGCTTGGAAGAAATCCAAGAGGCCCGAGGGTAGCAAGGTTAAATACAGTGCACTAAGCTTTGTCTAGGCTCTCCTTTTCCTTGTGTCTTGATTTCCTGTGGGAGCCACAGCCTTTCTGTGTGGTAGTCCATTCTCTTGTACTATTGGATAACTATGGGACTCAGTGATGAAGCCACCAGCCCCTTCAGGCCCTGTGTGCCATGTGGCCATGTTAGAGACCAAATGCATCCCAGAAACACTGAGTGGGATCTGAACCTCAGCACCTAATGTCTCACTGGTCTGACCTGTGAGACACCTCAATACCTCCCCTAAGCAGAAGAGCCTGCTGGGCACTGGGTTCAAAGCCTGGCTCCACCACTTACTATCTGGGGGACCCTAGGTGAGGCATGTAAACTCTATAGGCCTTCTTTTCCTTGTCTGTAAAGTGAGGTTAATTATAGTGCCTGCCTCAAGGGATTCCTATGAGGATAAGAGTTCATGTAAGCAAAGCCTTTAGCACAACACTGCCATCAAATATACACTCTAGAATTGCATGCTGTTACTGGTCATCTCTGTGGGTCTCCATTTTCTTCACTGTAAAATGTGGGCCATGACAATATCTACCTCGTGGGACTGTTGTCAGGAATAAACAGTCGATCCATGTAAGTCCTTAGCATCGTGGCCAAGTTCCTAGCAAATGCTCAATAATGTTATTTATTATTAGTATGATTTTTATTACAGGTCAGTACTTCTACGAATTAGAATGTCTCTCCAATCTTTTGTAATGGCGGTCCACAGATCTCAGATGCAGTCAAACCTCCAGAGTACCAACTTAAGTCTATGTGCTTCCGTGGAAGTAAAGGTACAGATGAACCTGCAGTTGGAGTCCAGCAGTGTGTCGGCCTGGTACCCTTCTTACCAAAAAGACCAACTTGCGGGTAAAGAAGCAGAGGTTCCATGTGGACAGATGGGTTTATCTAGCCTGGCCTGAATGCCAGCTGCTGCTTCAGGAAATTCTAGGACGCAAGAAATTCTTGTCCTACGAGAAGTTCTCTTTCTATAAAAAGGCAACAGAATGGAAAAGGCAAACAACTTTCAGGTTCCCCCAAATATACCCAACGTTGAGGGAAGGTCACATGTGGTGGCTTTGAACCCAGAAATGTTTCTTTGAGTACAGAAACAAAATGATATTTCCCCCTATGTTGTCAAGGGTCCACTGGAGGGAGGTTTTGTTCCTTCCTCTCCTTCTCAAAGAGCCTCAGGGATACATATTCCTGTTTCAGGAGCTCTGGCAACAGTCTTGGATTGCCATGAACTTACCATGTATGTGTGGATCAGTCACTTCTGACTTGGCCTGAGTTTCTCCATCTGGTAAAATGAAGATGTTGGATTACATGACATCTAACATACTTTCTAGCTCTGACAATCAATTACTCATTGATTTCTGTCATGGTAAGAATGGGAATTCATTCCCTGGCATATAAATCAAACCATTAAAGGAACCAGGGGCTGGTTCTGCAGGCTAAAAAAGGACAGCTAGCACTGAGGTTCTTCACTGATCCACAGACAGGCTGTGAAGGCTGGCAAGGCCTTGCATGGACAATTGTGTGTGTATCTAAGTGGTGGCAGTGCTAGCTAGTATTTTTACCTGCCCAGCCCTCTTGTCCCTCTCTTCTAGAATAGAATCCATTTTTCCCTGTTGGAAATTGCTCCCCCCACCCCCACCAGTGAGGCTGTCAATCACACGGCCTTGAAAAAGGTAATTGTGCACATAATCCAAAAAAGAACCACCAAGTGTCCCTTTAGGGGACAGATGTAGATGTAGCTCAGAGAGAGAAAGTCTCTCCTCTAAAAATCAAAACTACTCAAAGCTGTTGGAAGTCATCTTTACAACCAAGTGGAGAGAGCTTACCAGAGTCCAAAGCCAACCCAATAGAAAGTGCAGAGGGAAACAGGGAGAGAAGAAGCAGGGGAAAGGGAGAAGAAGAGGGGAGGGAGGGAGAGACAAGAAAAGGGAGAAAAAGGGAAGATACAAAAGATGGGAAGGAAGAAGAGAGGGAGGGATCAGGAGAGACAGAGGAAGAGATTGAGAGAGGGAGGAAGAGAAAGGTAAAAAGAGAAAGGAAAGAAGAAAGGAAGGAAGAAGAGAGACAATGCCAGTAACTTAAATTTCCTAATTTGAACTTCTGATTTTCTAATTTGAACCTCTAGATTCATATGTACATAAAGCAAGACTTATGTCTTCACCTTTCCAGTTAAATGAGCCAATAACTTCCCTTTTTACTTAAGTCCATAGGGTTCTTCAAATGGGGATCCATGACCCTCAATATATTAGAAACTGCACAACTGGAGCATTTATTAGAAATAGAATGAACTCACTTCAGAAAGAAACGAGGTTTATTTGATGAATATAAATAAGGCGATCAGCACAAAGTACTTCTCATACACATGATAACAAATTTATGAACTGTACATACCTTGTACAATGTTCTACTAGACACGAGGTTACAATGACTGGCTAATACATGCCCACTGGTAGTTTCCAGGGTTCCTTAGTTTTATTTATTTATTTTTCATATCGATGTCCATAATCACATGGTCAATATCACAACCCACATGCCACTCACTTGAAGAAATATTACAAGAAGCACTATCAAACGAGGGTCTCGGGGAATTAGATACACTGACCCTCGGCAGCATTCAATCGCCACTCTACACAAAAACATTGCAGATAGAGCTTATGTCAACACATTTGAGGTCTCGTCATAAACACTGTTTAAAAAGTAAATTGAAACCCACTTTCAAATGAAAGTTGACACGCTGCTAACGTGCATACTGGATACACAAAAATCATTAAATACAAAATTGACACTGTACATCGAAATCAAATGGGGTATCAAGTACAAGCCTGCTTTTGCACAAAGACCAGCTTCTCCTAAATGTTAGCCCAAACGTCTTTTTTCAACTATGTTATGATTAGAAGGAAACCTGCTAAAGTTCGCGCAAAGGAAATAGCTTCCCAACATCACAGTGTTTGTTGTAAACCCAGAGACTATTCTTAATATGTGAAAAAGGGATATTTTTGGTAACCCCCCAAACATCAGAGAATATTACATGAAATGGGAAAGGTTGTTATGTTAGAGAGAATTTAAATTTTAAGGGACTAAATGATGTGCCCCCATAAAGGGAAGATCAATATTACTTTTAACCAACGAAAGTTGGGCAGAAAATGATCCCTCCAAACAAGAGCTGTGACAAAATTGGCACATACATAGAAATAGCTAGCTATACATGGGTTGGTTGGTTTTTTTTCTGTTCCAAGGACCCATTTTCCCTACTGGATTTCCTACTTCCTACTTCAAGTATTCAGTTGCAGAGTTCAGGTCAAGACCTGGTTGTAGGAGGCAGTGAGGACCACTTTTTGAGGACATTCAAACTGTTCACTGGGACGCATTTGTGGCCTGGGTTTTCAGTGCAACATTGTGTCAAAATGTGCTAAATAAGCTTGCAAAGAACTCTGCTTATGTCTCTAACCAAGACCTAGATCCCTCTGATAGTTAAAGGACAAACTTTTAAAACATGAATGCATTTGGATTGTTTACGCAACACGTAAGCATTACATAGTTGGTTATACTTACTGATGACAAGAACAAAGCCTGAAGCAAGAAACCTGCTTGAGTATCTTAACTGCGAATGCACCAAGAAAGAATGGTGCAACTCAGGGACAGTTTCATCTTCCCCGACAAATAAGGTGTTTGTCTTTTAAATATCTCTATGGCTCACAAGAGAGGTCCAGAGTTAATTGCACCAACATTTAAAAAAGTAATAATAATGACTAAATTCAATGCAAGAGTTCAGGGACATCTGTTTAGAATCCTTTCCACAGCAGCAAAGAAAGACAACTATATTTATTAAGGCCACTCATGCTTAAATTCACTGTTTGTCCTTTAAAAATGCAGGTTTTCATCTCCCACTTGCATACACGTGGAAGGGTTTCTTCCATTGACAAGAAAATGGAGCAATACAAGAGTTGCACATGTTTGCCAGACTCAGTCATGAGTTTTATGAAGTTATAACAATTTTAATTGTTTCTTAATGTTCAGAGGAAGCAGTAGGAGTTTATTTCTCCTTAGTACCATATCACTGTATGTAAAAGACCTCAAAATTTGGTCTTTTTCCCTGGCATGTGCTTTAAATAATGACTGTATCCACAGACATGTTGTGTAGAGCTATATACAGAGACACAGCTTTTGTGATTGTTCCTCATTCATCAATGTTTTCATGTTTGATGCTGAAATGCTTTGGAATCCATGTTGCAGACACATTTTCTTTAAAAGAAAAATAAAAGAGAAATGACCCTTCATTTATAGAAAATCTAAGCTTACACTGTTTGCACAGCATTTGGATCTTGAAATGTGAATGAGTCCCAGCTTCTTCATGGAGACCTGCATGTACCGGGATGGAAAGAGTCTGAGGCTTGGTGGCGTCCCCGCCGTAGGGATGTGCAGAACACAGGGACTAGAGAGATGCAGGTGCCTCAGGCTTTTGCCACTCTCCAGTACATGACGGGGTACTGGATAAAATTATGAATGATCAATTTAGATGTGCCATGCATTGTCAGAGACACACACCATGTTCTCATAAGGCGATTTCTTGGCAAGTATTAGTGGTTTAAAAAATTGATTTCATTTCCAACCTGGCCCAGAGGTAACTACTGGTTACACCCTCAAAATGCGGTTCTTCAAACAACAGATTAAAGAAATAGAGGAGGGTAAAGGCTCGCAATTTTTGGTGTTTTTTGTTTCTTTGTCAAACACTCCATGCATCATGGTATACAAGCACTGCCAACACCACTCACTCACAGCGAATTTACACTTTTTGATAATCTAATGCATTAGGAATGCCCAATTAGACTGAACCAGCAGGATACTGGAGATGAGGCTAGTTGTCCAACAGAAGCTGAATCCACAGTTAAAATCCCATGGAGTTCAAATTTATCCAATGATGTTTAAGTAACATAAACAAAATGTTATCAAATAATGACATTCAGCAAAGATGATCACATTCAAAATGCCCGCATCCCGACAAAAATGGAGGAGCTGTCACTTTTCTCCTCCTCTGCATTCTTCCTTTCCATCATATCCAAATCCATGAGAAATGACATGAGGTGATGAAGGAAATATCAAGTAGAACAGAATCACGCTCAATAATGTAAGTGAAAACTCCCCTTCAGTTCTGATGAGCCGCTCCAGGTGGTGGTGGACAGTGATGTGAGCCTCACTGCAATAGATTATCAGAATATTGCTGCAGAGCTGCATGTTCCCTTTATTCAGCCCTTCTGATAGCTGCAACAAGAAGGCACATCATTTAGCAGGAGAAGAAACTGGCAACAATATCTGAGATAATCCTGGCAGAAAGTTTCCCACTCTTCACCCCTGCACGCCTCTCCACCACTCTCAATGGTTGGGATTGGGTGGGAGTGGGGAGGGGGTAAGGGGAAGAAACACAGAGGAAGGACAAAGTAAACAGAAAGATAAACTATGTCCTGCAAGTACATCTGAGAAGAGGCCTCTTTCAAAATATGTCACATATATGTACAAATGTCTCTTGATACACAAAAAAGGGAATTGAAGGGAAATATGCCAAAATGTTCCAGTGATTATTTCCACATAATCAGACTATATGTCAACTTTCATTCTCTCTACACTTTTCTACAATGACGACGTTTTTAAATTATTTTTTAATTTGATTTTATAGACATTAAAGAATTAAAGATGGTTAAGATATCAGAGAACTCAGCATTCACTTAAAAACCAACCAAACATAAATGCGACAGTCATCCATTTGTCTATTTACTGCCCTGGGAAACAGGTATCCAGGAGCACCCCAAGGTTTCTCACTGTCCCAGTGAGGAGCCCTGAGTGTTGATACAACTGCATCCTGGGAAGCAATAGTGCAATGGGTGAGAAGAGGGGTCCATCCCACACTACTGCTTCAGATGAGGACTTCCTTCCCTGCTGATGCTCAACTTTGTGTGCCTGTGCCATTATCATTCACATATGGCCTGTGAGTGCTTCAGGGTTTCCAGCCACATGAGCTCAGCTATCTGGGAAATACGGCAGGAAGAGAAAAGATCAAACATACACACACACCCTTGTGTACACACAAGTCACTTGTACACATACCCTGAGCTGTCTCATTTGGTGGTTGATATGCAGCATGTTTCAAGTCACGCCGACTAACAAGAATGCCAAAGATCCCAGTGTCTGCACAGGTAGGCAGCTATTTCAAGCCATCATTAAGTAGTGCAAATGAAATATGTGGCTTGGATGAACTCTGCTAATTCATAGTCTGAGGAGTTTGGTGTAACCCTTCTGGTTAAGAAACTTGAATCGGGGTAAAAAAATGACTTTTGCAGAGCCAGAAAGTTAGGGAGTTCCTAGAGCAGATCATATTACTCATTCTGGCACATAAACTCTCTGCAAACTTTGTATGAAAATTGTAAGTCAGAGCACGCTTTCTGTTTCATGAGCTGTGCATAGCTCTAATTCTTTTGTGCATTAAGCATTTCTTAATCATCCTTTTAAAGGGCTGACCAATTTATTAAAAGGCCACATGATTGAAAGGTAAAGAGAAACCCTAAGTAGTATTCAAATGCACCAGTCCTTTTTTTTTTTTTTTTTTTTTTTTTTTTACAGATGGGGAAACGAGTGAAAAACAATTACAGTGAATGTCCGATGTCCTTGATGTTTTTCCAAGATAAAGTAGCAAAAAACAATCATTTATTCAGTTGTGAGAAAGATTTCCAGCTGGGCAACAGGTCACAAGGCAGAATACAATGCCCCACAATTGCAGCACACTGCTTTTGGGTAAGGTTTATGCTGGAGAGAAGAGAATTCTCTAAAAGTGTAGTCATCCTTTCAATCAAACAATCCATTCACCAGGAGGCTTAACTGGCTTTAAGGAAAAAAAGAAAAACAACAAGGTAACCTCAGGTGACACCGCCAGCATTTGGAAATGCAGATGATCCCTTGTGGAGGGGGCAAAGAAGCATATGCTTTAAAAAATAATAATAAAAAATGAACTGGCTTCCAGCAATGAGCCAATCTAGGCTGCCACCCACTGTGAGATGATCCCTGGCCAGTCCTCCCTCACCTGGACAGTCACAGCGGCCCTTACCCTTCTCCAGCTTCCTCTTACAGCACCGCACTTTCAACGCAGCAGCCGACAGCAGCGCCATTTCAATGGTGACATCCACTCCATAGTGCATTCCCTTTTACAGTTTACAACCCCTGTTTACAATCCTGTTTTTAATCCCATTGCCCTTAGGATGCAGGACTGATGGACTCCAGGCCATACTGGCGAGGCCCCATCTGGCCTCTCTGCAGTCCTGTACTTACCCCTGACATTCCACTCTTGTGTTCCACCGAAGAAGAATGTTCCACCGAAGCTGAGCTTGCTTCCGCAGCCCTAAAAATTTATTTTCTCCCCATCTCACAAGCGTGTCTTTCTATCTAACATGCATTTACACCAGCTCTTTATCTGATCGATCCCTGTTTATTCTTCAGTTTCAACTTGGATGTCATGTCTTCCCAAGAAGCCTTTCTTGACCCTCTTGGGTGTGATATAGAGTGGGAAGTCTCACATATACTGCAGGGTCCCCTTCTGATGAATTTTCTAGACTTGTACATCCGATAGAGTGTATGTGTGTATGTGTATATACATATATATCTTTCATTTTGAGGCAGGGTCTTGCTCTGTCACCCAGGCTGGAGTGCAGTGGTGTGATCATGGCTCACAGCAGCCTCGGCCTCCTGAAATCAAGCAATCCTCCTAGCTCAACCCCCCAAGGAGCTAGGACTACAGGCACGTGCCACCAGGTCTGGCTAATTTTTGTATTTTTTTATAGAGATGAGTTCTCACTATGTTGCCCAGGCTCGTCTCAAACTCCTGGGCTCAAGTGATCCACCTGCCTCAGTCTCCCAAAGTGCTGGGATTACAGGAATGAGCCACTAAGCCCAGCCTACCAGTTTAGAGAGCACCTCAGGTAGGCAAAATCCTTAAATCTACTCCCTACCCAAGATTCCCTATCCTAATCCCTGGCACAGGGAGCGAGAAGGTATCAGACCACGTTTACTATAAAGTTACCTTACGATGTAGTTACTAATCAGTTGACTTCAAATTAGTCTAAGGGGGATTATCAGCTGGGAGAGGTGGCACATGCCTGTAATCCCAGCACTTTGTGAGGCTGAGGTGGGCGGATCTTCTGAGCCCAGAAATTGGAGAACAGCCTGGGCAACATGGCAAAACCCCATCTTCACAAAAAAAGTTAAAAATTAGCTGGATGTGGTGGATGTGCCTGTGGTCCAAGCTACTCGAGAGGCTGAGATGGGAGGATCAACTGAGCTGGGGAGGTCAAGGCTGCAGTAAGCCGTGATTGTGCCACTTTAGCCTGGGTGACAGAATGAGACCTTGTCTAAAATAAAAAATAAAAAATTTTTAAAAAGGGTGATTATCTGAGTGGACCTAATTTAATGACAGAAGCCCTTTAATAGCAGAGATGTTTATTTGCTGTAGCAGAAGAGAAAGTTAGGGAAATTTGAAACCAGAGGGATTGGCTGTGCTGTGATGGAGTGAGCCGGGGCAAGGACCTGAGAGCTTCCTATACGATGTGAGAATGGCACCCAGGTGACTGTCAGCAAGGGAACAGGGACTACAGACCTACAACCACGAGGAAATGAATTCTGCCAACAAACCGAAGGAGCTTGAAGGTGGATGCTTCCTGGAGCCTTCAGATTGAAGTCCAGCTAAGTCCACGTTGACTTTGGCTTTACGAGAGCCTAAGCAGAGAACCCAGTTGAGCCCATCTAGGCTTCTGACCTATGTACAAAACTGTGAGCTAATAAATGGGTGCTATTTTCACCACCATATTTATGGTAATTTGTTATGGAGCAATAGACTAATACAGCACCTCTCTGGGTCAGGCAACGTGCTTGGTGCCAGGAATGTAATAGTGAGAAAAGCAGACAAGGTCCATGCCTTCATGGAGCCTGTATTCTTGGGGAGGAAGACAGAAACAAATAGACACACAGATCAACAAATGAATGAGAATTTAAACATTCGCACCATGAAGAAAAGGAACGGGGAACTGTGATAGGGATGCTTAAGATTTATTAAGTGACTGATGACAATTATGACGTCAATTTTTATTTTCTTTTGATGGGAAAAGATGTCTATCCACAACTTTTCAGTGGAAAAAGCAGATTACCATTTTATAGGCATAGCTCCATCTCATTTTTGCATCAACATATACATAAACATTTGCAAGTGTATACATTAGAATATTATTAATATTTATCTCTGGGTGATGTTTTTAAATTTTTCCCCTTTATTTAATTTTTATTATTTTTTTGAGATGGAGTCTCTCTCTGTTGCCCAGGCTGGAGCGCAGTGGCGCAATCTCAGCTCACTGCAACCTCTGTCTCCCTGGTTCAAGCGATTCTCCTGCCTCAGCCTCCCAAGTAGCTGGGACTACAGGCGTGAGCTACGGCGTCCAGCCATTAAAATTTTCTCCTTCAGACTTTTTTTTGGTGTGCTTTTTGGATTTTTTTAAACCTAAGAATACATAAATAGTATCATACTAAAATATAAAGCTATTTTCTTTGTGGGGAGAAACCAGGATTGGGTAGGACTGCTGCTCTTGACTTGGTTCTAGGTGTAGGGGTGTGAGGGGCGGGGTGGGTGACCGAGCACAGCAGTAAGATTCCGCTCCAGGACAAACGCCCCAGGGAGAGCAGGCTATAAACGTGTGGTGTCTCACAAATATTCCTTCAGACTGTTTTTCTTTGGAATAAAGACACCTGCCCGGGCTTTCTTCTCCTGCCCTTTCAGTAGTGATTTGCAGAAACAGGCTGGGAGAAAGGGGTCTTTGGTAAACACGGAGGGGTTAAAGGGGAAACTGTTTAATAACAGTAGTAAAACGCAGGCTATTTTTGACATCTGGGTTAATGTCCATTATGTTCCATGTGCTTTCCAAATGTGTGCAGTGTGCCCCCAGGTACAAAAACAGACACCCATTCACGACGGCTTCAGATGCCCCTAACACGCAGCACGTGGTGCCCACAGAAAAGGCAAGCCCCTGATAGACTAATTAACAACGGTTGGAGGAGAAGAGCTGCTCCTTCTGGGGGCAGCGGGCATCCTGCAGAACAACTACATGAAGCCACTCTGCTCGTAGCAAAACCCAATAGAGTCGTTTCTGCTAAAAAAAAAAAAAACTATAACTACATCTGTGTTATTACTTAACATCTTTAAACATGGAGTGGAATGGGTTTCCCGTTTTCCTCATGAAGATTTATTTATTATTGTTGTGATCAAAGTGGCAACAAATTATGTTAAATCATTTAATTTTCTTGATAGAAGCAACCACCTTGAAACCATAATTCAAAAATATGAGTGGAGAGCAACATTTTACCTTGAGAGTGGACTCCTACAGCTCCACGGGGCAATAAAATGTAACACTTCAGAACCCAAAGGGCTGGGGGCTGGGATGGGGGTGGGCCGGACCAGCCCTGTGCTCAGAATTGCAAACTGCTGTTAGGGATGAGGAAGTTTGCTGGGAGGAGGCAGCGGAGGGACTCAGTATTTCATCTTTGGTTTCTGTGCACGGGGTATAACTCACCCATAATGTTTTAAATGAAGGGATTCAAATGAATATAGGCTGTGTACATCAAAATGGCAGCACAGACTGCTATGTCTCCGTAGGATTTATTTTTGTCGTTATTATTGTGATCAGAATTATTAACAGCTACCATTTGGTGCATACTATCTGCCACCATGCTCTGTGTTTTGCGTTAATTATCTAAAACCAGCTTGATAGCACTGAGGTACTGATGCAGTTGGTTAATGGCCCCTCATGCAGATGAGGAAACGAAAGCTTAGAAGAACTGGATGCTTTTGGTAACATTCCCCAGCTGCCTGGGGCCTCATTTGAATCCATGTCTTTTGGACTCCAGCGACCATTCTCTCCAGAGACCACAGACTCCTTGAGGCAAGGATTTCCTAAATCTGTCTTTTGTGTTCTATTTTCCCATTTCTGTAACCTCTCCACAATACCTGTGATATGTAACTAATATATTTTTTTAATTATCTAAAAACTGGCCGGGTGCAGTGGCTCACGCCTGTAATCCCAGCACTTTGGGAGGTGAGGCGGGCGGATCACTTGAGGCCAGGAGTTCAAGACCAGCCTAGCCAACATGGCGAAACCCCGTCTCCACTAAAAATACAAAAATTAGCCAGGCGTAGTGGCGGCCACCTGTAATCCCAGCTACTGGGGAAGCTGAGGCAGGAGAATCGCTTGAACCAGGGAGGTGGAGGTAGAGGTTGCAGTGAGCCAAGATTGTGCCACTACACTCCAGCCTGGGTGACAGAGTAAGACTCTGTCTCAAAAAAAAAACCAACCAACCAAACAAACAAACAAATTATCAAAAACTTAAATGTTTCCTTTTAAAAGAAATATTTATTTTGCTACCATAATAGAACCATTATCTGTCTAATATGCACTATGCTAATTGCATGGCTATTAAAGTAAAAGTCGTTGTTCACAGAACACCTAAAACTATCTCCTGGATATGCTCTTCCTGCCTTCAATCAGCCTTGCCTGGGAGACCGTTCCCAGTGCCCAGCCATGGCCTTCTCCCCACGGGCAGAACCAGGCACGAGTCAGCTGGTCTTGCATATACTCTGGCCACCAGCCAGCCCCAGCACCACCCTAGTCTACATTTTGGGCTTTTGTCTTCTCAAGGGCAGAAAGCAGTGAAATAAAAAATCAGATACCTGCCATTCAACACAAGCATTAGGTATTCTAGGTACTTTTTAAAGCACTGGTTGAATAGAAATGTATTTGGTTGTTTTTCCTCGAAAGAATACCTCCTTTAACTGGAGAGACTGCCCATGGCTAAAAGTCTTTGTCACTCTGCTCCAAGGTTTCTCCATCTCGGCACTGCGGCCATGTGGGGCTGGATAATTCTTTGCTGTGGGGGCTGCCCTGTGCATGGTAGGATGTTTAGCAGCATCCCAAGCTACTGCCCACTAGAAGCCAGT
Source organism: Mandrillus leucophaeus (assembly GCF_000951045.1). Lineage (NCBI taxonomy): Eukaryota > Metazoa > Chordata > Mammalia > Primates > Cercopithecidae > Mandrillus > Mandrillus leucophaeus. The sequence continues at coordinate 8,145,849 of NW_012106141.1, read as the reverse complement.
AGCACTGCCCCTCTCCCAGTCATGCAATCAAAAATGTCTCGGGACATGGTTCCATATCCCTGGGGGATAAAATTGCCCTAGTTGACAACCATTGGCCTATATGTTGTACACAATTGGTTGACTGTGCTGTTTTAAACAGTGATATATTGGTAGATATGTACAGTATATGCATACATGCATCTACCAACCTATGTAAGATATGAACACTTTTGGAGAAATAAAGATTAATTTCTAAGCTGCTTTCATACTGTTTCAGAAACAGCTGCATAGATTTAAAAGTCCTGTGGAAATAGGTACAACCTCAGTAATAAAAATAATGAAAATGTGCAACTTATCTGACATAAAAATAGAAATGCTACAATCCTGAGATAGCAAGACACCTAAGACACTTGCTGAGTTCAGTGAAAAGGTGAAATCTAGTTTAAATGTATGGCATTCCTTCAGTGGCCCTCTAGGAGTCTGGCATTTTGCCAGGGTTCCTTGTTAAAAATTTGTTAAACGTGTTTGGCATTAATGCAAACACAAAGTGGTCATTTGTTACAAATTCTATTGGAATGCATTCATTTAAGGCAATGAAGTAGTTACTAGAAAAGAAAAAAAAGTTCATTAAGTACATTTTAAAAATACAATGATGTATGCAGTGTGTAACTGTGGCGCCCTGGTGGCTATATAAATCGCTGACAGAATAACCACACATTGTGTTTAGTTTGAAATTGGAATCTTTTAAACATAACTGATAGAACAAAAACTGGTTTTGTTTGTTGTCAAAACTAATGATAGTCTTTCTTTTCTGAACTAGTTAAAATAACCAAAGGTTTGGAATACAATTTCTAACATCTGAAATCAGTGAAACAGACAGGTTAAAAGAAGGCTTTGGGAATCTTTGCGGGTGCCACTACTGACATCAGAGATGGGGGCTGGTCCAACAAACAGAACACCTGCACTCTGGAAAGAGGGGGATGTCCGAGCTATCCTGGAGAACCCCACTTGGGGAGCGCCAGGACCTCTGCTCTCTGAGCTGCCTGAGGTTATTAGGTTACCTGCAGAGGGAAAACCGTGGCTTTCATCACAGAGACAATGGAATCCTATGAGCAAATATCCTAAGCCTGTGTCTAGAACTCCCACCCCCTATCCTGACCTAAACTGTTCACACAAAGGAATTATTGCTGAGTAATAGTGACTCCTTAGCTTGCTGAAGAAACAGTTATGAAGCTCAGCTCCCTGAAAAAGGGGATACTTGACATCATCTGACATGTGGCCCTGCGGCATGCCTCGCTGTGGGTGTTAATGTGGAATACCTCATCTCAGGGCCCATTGATGCTAGCTAAAAATCAGTGTTAAAGGTGAATGAAAAACTCACCATTTCCAAGAAATATTCAGAAATGATTTACTACTTTCTTCCTCCCTTTCTCTTTCACACACTGACATATTTAATACTTACTACCATGAAAGTGTCCCGATAATAGAATGCCAGTGGTCCTGAGACCCTACGACCAGCTCAAATTCCCATGGCTCCCAAACTTCCTTAGGTTGATCTCTTCTGCCATCTGGGTTTGATATTATCTAGGCTGCCCTTGAAGCAGATGGATCCAGGATCTCTTGGTCCCAATCTCTGGAAACATTCTCCTAGTTAAGAGTAAATTTAGGTTGGGCATCGTGGCTCACGCCTGTAATCCCAGAGCTTTGGGAGGCTGAGGAGGGTGGATCGCTGCCCAGAAGTTTGAGACCAGCCTGGGAAACATGACAAAACCTCCTCTTTACAAGAAATACAAAAAATTACCCGGGTGTCATGGCAGGTGCCTGTAGTCCCAGCTACTTGGGAGGCTGAGGTAGGAGGACTGATTGAGCCCAGGAGGTCAAGACTGCAGTAAGCCATGATTGTGCCACTGCACCCCAGCCTGGGTGATAGAGTGAGACCCAGTCTCAAAAAAAAAAAAAGAAGGAAGGAAGGAAGGAAGGAAAGGAAGGAAAGGAAAGGAAAGGAAAGGAAAGGAAGGAAGGAAGGAAGGAAGGAAGGAAGGAAGGAAGGAAGAGAGAGAAAGAAAGAAAGAAAGAAAGAAAGAAAGAAAGAAAGAAAGAAAGAGAAAGAAAGAAAGAAAGAAAAGAAAAGAAAAGAAAAGAAAATTAGACAAAACCTTGCACCCTGTATGTGGCCTGGAAAAGTTTACCCCACCCTTCACAAATGCCAAAACAGGCTCAAGAAACAAAAAGTCAGCCAGTCATGGTGGCTCACACCTGTAATCCTAGCACTTTTGGAGGGCAAGGCGGACAGATTGCCTGAGCTCAGGAGTTTGAGACCAGCCTGGCCAACACGGCGAAACCCTGTCTCTACTAAAAATTAAAAAATTAGCCGGGCGTGGTGGCGGGCGCCTGTAATCCCAGGTACTCAGGAGGGTGAGGCATGAGAATTGTTTGAACCAGGGAGACGGAGGTTGCAGTGAGCCGAGATCGCGCCACTGCACTTCAGCCTGGGAGACAGTGAGACTCTGTCTAAAAAAAAAAAAAAAAAAAGAAAGAAAGAAAAAAGAAAAAAAAGAAACAAAATTTCTAAGAACAGAGAGAAAAGACTTATCTGCAGAAGCAACAAGAAGACATGATGGGAAAGGGTAGAAACACACCTTGAATACTGTGGACCACATCTTGGTTTTGTGTGACCTAAAGTTCATACCATTTTGGTGGCCTTCTTGAAGAAAAAGAATATATAAATAATTGAGTATTTCAAGCTTGATAAAAATATATGGCCTTGTGAACACTTCACTGGGGGCACCTCCCAGGGCCTTGGAAAAGTCATCGTACCTGAGGTGCTCCAAACATAAGCTCCATTATCTTCATGATCATGAGCCCTGTTATCTTATTTTTGAGATGGCATTTTCAAATTCCAATGAAAATAAAGTAAAACATTGTTAAAAAGCCCCTTACTGAAAAGAATTTGGTTTTAAGATGAGCCTGCCATAGCATAAACAAGTCACAGGAAGACATCTCCCTAAACTGGATGCTAAGAAAGCTGTCATGTTTGGGAAGGAGATGCCCCCTCCTAGAAAAGGAGCCAAAGAGGCATTCTGTAGAATTTGAAACATGAAGGAACAATTTGATATCTCAAGTTTACTGACCAGAAGTGGCTCCAATGACAAGTGTTTACAACAGGATCTTCATAGAGCCAACAATGGCAATTAGTCTCCAGGATTTCAAGGCGCCCTTCCCGCCTCACTGAGGTGGAATGCCATTTACTCTTGGGCTGGTGACTAATTAGGGGTCTCGTTTGAAGATCAAGGTTTTGCGATCCCTGCTTCTTAATAACATGGTTTGCCTGTCGGCCACCTGGGTCCAGGCGAGACCTCCCTTTCCCCCTCCCCAAACAGCAAGCACTGCCTTAGGCCAGAGCAAGTGTGGGCAGGAAACCACAGATCCAGCCTTTTGAGCGATTTAACCTCTTCACCGCCAGGATCCTACAACCCAGTGCTTGATTCAGCTGTGCAAAAATGGAGGCATTTGCCCTTGTTTCTCAGTCAGGGCTGAAGGCTTGCCTGTGGTGCAAAGAAACCACCTTGGAGGTGAAATGCTATTCAGCATACTTTCTTGGAGAAGAAGAGAGAGAGGAAGACTCCACTTTTCCAGGTGGGTAGCTCATCAAGAGGCTCTCTGCATTTGCTTCAGACTGGGCCGTTTCCAGAATGCCTAATAGAAGTGACTGGCTAAAGAAGGGGGGAGGCAGAGCCCTCATGTAACTGCTCATGAGACCCAAGAAGCTGAGGTGCCTGCGTCTTCAGACATCTTGCCAGGACCCCGTGGCCTTGCTATGTGAGGCTGGGCTGGGGCTACACTTTCTAAGACATGGTGGGGGAGAGGCCAAAACAGCAGGAAAAGTAAGCTGCAAAGAATTAAGCTTGTAACAACTTGGGCAAAGCACAAACAGTGACTGAGGTTGGTCCTCTGGCTGTTGACACACGCTGGCCTGGGTCGGTTGTGGTCACTAAACCCATTAGCGTTCCAATGTGGCAACAGCTAATGCAGCAAGTTCAATGTGTTTTTGTTTAATTTCTAAATGCTGGGTGCATGCCTGCAAGGATGGCCTGCTGAAGACAGACAACCCCACTGCCATAAACACAGTCATCATTGTCAGTGATCTGAAATTCATTTTTTAAACTATTTATTTCTTGGCAGATTGGGGCTAAATGGAGTTTTGCTTTTTATGAACTGTTTTTTAATTTCAACTTGCTACACACTTCTTTGTGTTTTCTAAGCAATCACCAATTCAGAGTTTCCCCGCAACAAAAGGAAATAGCCTTCTCTTGGGGGAGGGGACCATCTTTGGTAGGGGGGAAGGGAAAAGGGAAACATAAACATAAGCCAGCAACCAGCTGGGTGAAGTCAGGCCTTTTAAAGATATTCTGCCTCTCTGGGCCCTAATCCTCACCTGCAAACAAAGGAACAGGAAGAATGCTACCTCATTTTGGTCTGCAGAGTTGAAAGTGAAGTGGGTTCTTTTTTTTTTTTTTTTTTTTGAGACGGAGTCTGGCTCTGTCGCCCAGGCTAGAGTGCAAGCTCCGCCTCCCAGGTTTACGCCATTCTCCTGCCTCAGCCTCCCGAGTAGCTGGGACTACAGGCGCCTGCCACCTCGCCCGGCTAGTTTTTTGTATTTTTTAGTAGAGACGGGGTTTCACCGTGTTAGCCAGGATGGTCTCGATCTCCTGACCTAGTGATCTGCTCGTCTCGGCCTCCCAAAGTGCTGGGATTACAGGCTTGAGCCACCGCGCCAGGCAAAGTGGGTTCTTAAATGAGATACAAAAGCAAATTCAGTCTGGATTTTATATTGTCTTCAAGCTATGTTTTTTATGAAAACTATAGGAATACTTCCTTCCTTTCTCCTTTCCTTCCCGCCATTCCTCCATCTGTTCCTCTCTTCCACAACTTTTTTTTAGCATTTACCAGGAACCATGCTAAGTACTAAGGCCATGTGGCTGAACAAGACAGCCACTAGCTCTGACTTCATGGAATGCACCTCTCATAAGCATGCCAGACATTATATTCAACAAATCATTAAACAGAAGATGTGACTATTTAAAGTCATGCTAAGTAAAAAAGATGAGAATGGCTCGCCAACATTCACTGAACACAGACACTAGTTTTACAACATCCAGTCCTTATACTCTGAAGAGGTTGTCATTATTAACCCATCATACAGCTCCAGAAACAGGTGTAGAGTGCTTACACATGTCCTCGTGTGCGAGAGTCACACCACTGCCCTACCACCTATTAATCCTATAGCTAGTAGGTGGTGAGGCAGTGGTGTGATCCTTGCACAGTAGGACGTCAAATCCCCAGCTTGCAGGAGCACACTGGGACCCTGACTTGGTCTGACAGGAAGGTTGGAAAGACTTTCCAAGGAAGCCGCATCTACTGTGGTGTATGCATATATACTGGAAGAGAAGGACTTCTTATTCTGCACTGCAGTAATTGACAAGTAACTGTGGATTTTCATGCGTTCCTAGGGTTTTGTCCAGACTCTGTGCTTTCAAATTGATTTTCAGTCATTAATTTTTGTTTCCCAACACAAGTTCACCTAGAGCCTCCTTCAAAAGCCTCCACTTTTGAAGGCCTCCACTTTTGAAGGCCTCCACTTTTGAAGCCACAGGCATCCTCCTTCCCCTCCATGAGTTTGCATTATGGTCTTCTGGCTTCATGCTATTTGAGATGATTAATCACTTTTAAATATGAAAAAAATTAACATGTCCGAAGCATTCTTCCTGACTGTCAAATGTTTTGCCTTAACAAAGATCCAGAATGTCTCTCTTTCCCTGTCACACCAAAGCAATACATTTTCTCCTAGAAATTCAACTGCATAAATCCCATTCAGAAACCTCAAGCAATATATCTTGACATCTAAGTTTCATTTAGGAGGAATGCAATGATTGATCATTTATCATTCTGAAATTGAGTGAACTATCGGGAGGATTCCAATCTATTGCTTCTATGAAACTGATGGGATATTCACATGTCTTCTGGTTGCATGGGGGCTTTGGGGTCCAAGTTGTCTTTGAAAGAGTGGGGATGCTAAAAAGATTATTGAGGGAAGGTATGCCTTTACAGGCAAAGTATACTTCCAAGACTTGACTTCCTCCAAATTAGAGCCTCCCCCAGCGATGGCCAGGATGTGTGGTACTCAGTTACTCCCCCTCCTCTATCTCCATACACAGAATCTTGCCTTCCTGCCCTTTTCCTTTCATAGGTAACACTTTGAAAGGACTGGGGAAAACTTGACATGAAATCCATCGATACTGGTAGAACTTGCCGTCTAATCTATAAGGTTTCTATTTAATCTAAAGCTGTTTTGTCCAACAATTTTTAGTGCAGTATAAACAAAATGGCACCTTTCTGGGACACCTGGGCCAGGCCATTGGCATTGTAGCTGACATTCTGGTTCCCACATCATATAACGTCTTTATGTTGAGTAGAATTGCTTGGCCAGCAGGAGAACTGGCTGGGGTGCTACAGAGTAAGGTTTTTGGAGTGTCTACAGTGTCACTGCTCTTGTGCTACGTGTGGGGGTAGGGGCAGGACTATCAAAGCAACAAATAACAAGGTTCTCAAGTCCAAGGATGTGTTTGATAATGCTGGGTCCCAAGTGAGTATCCATTATGTATTTTCCATGGTGTAGGTTTTGAGAAACAGACAGAATTGGATGCTTCCAGAATTGCAATCAATCCCTGCAAATGCATACATGACAACATTTGCTCAGGAGGCCCCTTGCCCAACAGACCACCTTAAAGGGAAACAATAATATCCTCCTCCAAAGAATGAGGAGTTTGAGAAAAGCAAGCAGAGGTTATTTCAGTGGGAATCTGAGGCCAGTCACATTTACACAGTGCCAAAAAGCAGACATGCTCTCCGGTTTGAACTTATATTTAAATCCCATGCCAAAGCCTGCCCTTGTAAGTCTGCATGAAGCACAAGGGCCCAGGGCTGAAACCCTTGGTCTCCCATCTCCAACTCCCACTCAGGGATATAAGTGAACTCTGTAATTGTCTCCATGTGTAACTGGGAGAGCTGTAACAATGGACCTCTCAGATGGGCCCATTCTCCCCTCTGTTATGGGGCTTCCAGCTGTCATGCATGTTTCCAACTTAGATGTGGAGGTTCCCTGAGAGGGAATTTGTGTGCTGCTTTTGTCACTGGTCACTTTGAAGATTAAAGAGAGGAAAATGTGTTTTCATAATATGTGAACTGGCTGGAAGTTTCCCTATTAAATCCCAAAGCCCTGGCAGGCAGAGGTCAGGCTTAACTCCTCTAAGACTGGTTGGCATCCATGACTGAAGGCTAGGAAATGCCTTTGGGCAGACCTGGGCCAGAGACCAAGGGGCTGGGGCATGACACAGTGGTCACCTGAAGCATGATGCCAGTGGGTTCTGGGGGCACCCTTGAAGCCACTGCCAAAGCCCAATGCAGCAGGACCACAGAGTCCCCTGGAAGACCCATGGATATTCCAGAGGCCTCAGCTTTGCTATGGAGAACTTCCTTGGGAGCTAGTCCCTTGAGTGATATTGCAAAGCTCTGCAGAGATGTATGAAATTCCTGATCAGGGGTGCCAAGCCATGAACAGAGATTCCTACTGCTGGAGGAGGCACATGGCTGGGTCTTCCTTCAGAGCTTTTGCATAGATGTTCCCTCTAACTTGGGCACTTTCCCCATCATCCTTTACCTGGCTGCCTTCTGCTGATCCTTGGATGTCAGCTTCAATAACACTTCCTCAGGGGAGCCTTCCGACTTCCGTTCCTGGTCAAATCCTCTCGCCAAACACTGTCCTGACAATTTCTCCCCCCTCTCCCCGTATGCACTCCTGCTTCTGGGCAACCCGGCATCAGACATTTGTGTTAGGATCTGATTAATGCCTGACTGCATCCTAGGCTGCCTTCATGAGGACAGGCTGTGTGCATCTTGCTCACTGAAGTGTTGTGTGCCTGTCACACAGTGGGCACGCAATAAATATTGAAGTAGATGAAGAAGAGAGCTAAGTTCATTGATGGTAACACACATTTATCAAATGCTGACTATGTGCCAGGAATAGCCCTAAATGCTTCTGCAGCAGTGATTTTCAACCTCAGCACTACTGACATTTTGGACTAGATAATTTGTTGTTGCCATAATCACTAAACGTGAGAGCCTGAGACAGGGCCTAATAGGAGCTTCATATATGTGGACTACCTATTACTCCTTCCCCTTTCCATTTTGCTGACTGCGGGTAAGTCATTTAACCTCTCTGAGCTTCAGTTTTCTCATCTCCAAAGTGAAGATAGTAACTCTAACCTCTCCAGGTGGTTGAGAATATGAAACAAAATGAACTCTCCCTTACTAATGGCTGACATATAACAGGAGTGCAATGAGAAGTAGTCCTTATTATCTCCCCCTCTATCCTAGCCCATATACAGCAGAGGGCAATAGGATCAGCTTGATCCTGAGTGCAGAAATAACCAGAGTGGGATGTTCATGCCCAGGTTAGGTATGGGCTTGGTCATCTTCATGAAAAGATGTGTGCAGAGTAAAGAGAGAACACATCATGGGGGCCAGGAAGAAACAGTGGTAGAAAGAACCCCAAGCTTCCCCAAAACTGCAAATTCCCTGCCTCCGACCTGGGACACCTCCGGCAGCCAGCCACGTTGGCAGCCTCGCACTTTCTCTTGGGCTCTTCCTGTTGGCATAGCCCACCCTGTTTTACAAAACTCCAGTGGTTTTTTTTTTTTTTTTTTCTCATGGCTCCAGCTGTTAGATAAAATTTCAAGGATATTTCTGTGGCAGGTACAAACCTGGACAGGAAGCCTTGGGAAGAAATCCTAAATTAATTATATGTCAACATTTAAGCCACAAGAAGGAGCAGTTGTCATAAATTTTTGGAAGGTTAAAATCCAATTTTAGTTATAAATGTGAGCAAGCTCACTGACTCACTTGTGAACGGGTGCCAACAAAATGATATATGTTACATTCTTTCACAGCTTGTTTTGGCTAAACACAATGAAAAAAGAGAGAGAGAGGAATTACAGTTTTTATTCTTCAGTGGGCTGAGGTGTTCAATCATGCAAAAAAGCTACATGTGCCAAAGCAGAAGAAATTAGCTGAGTTTATCCATATTTTTGGGTGCCTTCCACCTTTATAGAGAAAGGAAATGGAGCTGAAAACTCAAAAGATGGCCACCGGTACCACACTGGTCATCGTTAGTGCTGATGGCCCAAGGCTGGACATTCCTGATGACAAATCAAGACTCCTCCAGGAACTACCCTCATGGTTTATCCTCAGTCCTGACCAAACCCTGGCACACTAACAATTTCTAAAGCATCATTTCACTGAATATTTGCTTGTGTTGAATTCAATGGTAGGGTGTCACGAGCAGAAAGGCAGAAGAATTTCCTTTAATTTTCACAAAATTAGGAGGGTGGCTGGGATACAGTTATAATTTTTGCTTATTTTCTCATTCATTCATGCATTCATTCAGTTCCTCAATTCAACAAGCAATCATTTTTGCCAGCCATGGGCCAGGACTGGGGATTTGAGGGGGAGTAGGACATAAACCCTAATCTGGGAGATTTGCAGCCAGGTCAGGGGCACAGACGGGTAAGAAGACTACTGAAATACAATGTGATGTGTGAGTTCATCGGGGGCCAAGACACCCCGAAACACCTTGTATGGTGTCAGAGAGGGCCAGCAAACATTCCTCATGGAAGATGACTTCCAGGTTGAGATGTGAGGGGTGGTGAGTAGGAGCTACCCAGTGGAAGAGGGAAGAAAGGAGCTATCTGAGCAGAGAGCAGCATGTGGTAAGGCCTGAAATAGAGCTAGGCCAAAGCTGACCCAGTGAACCTCAAGCACCAAGGACACAACATGGAACGGGAAGCGGGGACGTGGCAGAGTCAGAGCAGAGAGACAAGCAAGGCCAGTCCCCCATCAGGCGGGACTTTATGGCCACATTAAAGAGACTAGATGCTGCCTTCAGGCAGTGGGACACCATGGAGGGGGAGTGACCTGGCCAGATGTGTGACTTCAGGGCAAAGTGGAAGCTGGGTAGAGGCAGCTGGGGACTACATAACCTTTCCTTAAGGGAAGAACAATTCCTTGGGTGGTGTCAGTTGAACTCTGTCTCCTAAAAAGATATTTTCAAGTCCTAACCCCTAGTAACTGTGACTGTGACCTTGTTTGGACATAGGGTCTTTGCAGATATATTTGAATTAAGGTAAGGTTATACTGAATTAGGGTAGGCCTTAATCCCATGACTGCTGTTCTTAGAAGAGGAAAAATTGGACACAGAGACACAGAATACATACAGGGAGAAGGCCATGGGGTGATGGAGGCAGAGAGAGGAGCGATGCATCTATAAACCAAGGAATGTTAAGGGTGCCAGCAACCAGCAGAAGCTGGGAAGAGGCAAGGAAGGGTCCTCCTCTAGAGCCTTCGAAGAGGGAATGACCCTGCCATCACCTTGATTTTGGACTTATGGTCTCCAGAACCATGAGAGAATAAATTTCTGTTGTTTTAAGCCAGCCAGTTTGTGGTACTTTGTTATTGAACCCCTAGGAAACTAATACAGGTGTCATGGTGGAGTTTTGCTGCACTGCTCCCAACAAAACTGAAACTCCAGGCAGCCTTGGTGCTGAGACCATCGGGGTCCATTTGGGAGAGGGTCATCTGAGATCGAAGAAGCATCTCATCTTGCCTCTATCTCCCTTTGACCTGGTTGAGCAACTCGTGCTCAAAGGCCTATGTCGTGGCTCTCCCAAGGGTGGCCGTCTGTCCGTGAGAGAGTTAGCACCAAAAGTCAATATTTGTCCACAGGCAACAGTTGTGTTTGCACTATGAAAGCCCCAACAGGTTTTTTCAGAGACTTCAATTGGCCATGAAGTAACCCTGTCCTGAGGAAACCCCTGAAGATAAGCCAGGAGGGACAAAAGTCCCAAACAGTAGGCTCTGGCAGGCAGCATCACAGGAAGCATGAGGGAACTCGTCCCCAGGCCAGGGTCTTCACAGGGCCTTGGTGCACAATCACTGTGCTTGTGCTGCTGCTGGGGTTGGACTTCCTCATGAAGCTCAGCCAAAGCCTCCTGGCCCTCCCTTGGTGCTGATCAGCTGTTCCCAGCTGGAAGCAGCAATGTCATCCTCTTCCCAGGACTCCAGCTGACACAGCTGATGGGTCTGCAGGCCAGCAGGAGCACACGTGTCTCTACATCTCCTTTGGGAGGAAGAGATATCCTGGCCACCCCAGTTCTGGCCTGGATGGGGGCAGGAGAGTCAGGAAGCATCTGCATGGCTATTCAGTACCTAGCACAGTGCCTGGCACTAGGAGGTTCTTCATAAATGAATCAGTGAATGAATGAAGACCTTGGGCTCTTTAATCCAACTGAATTTGAGTCCAATTGTGGCTTAGCCCATGATTAGCTGTGCAACCTTGAACAAGAAACTGCACCTTTGTGGGCCTCCACTGCAACATCTGTCAGACGGAGATAGTGAAAATATCTGCTCCATAGAGGTGTTGAGAAAAATAGCATAGACCAAACATGTTAGTGCTTAGTGGGGTGCCTTACAGTCTTAAGGGCTCAATAAATATTAGTCAACATGACTATCATTTTTATCATGGAGTTGTGTGCCAATGTAACAGAAGTGTTCATATTTGCCAGCTCTAGACTTGGGGGAAAGGATGAGAGAAGAGAGTGTAGCAAAATTCTCTTAAGACTCCAGTTCACAAACCCTTGCTATTACATTGATCTCAACTGACCGTCACGATAACTCAGTGACACAGGGCAAGGGTTGTCATCTCCACTTCTGATACGAGAATCTGAAGTTCAGGGCAATGAAGTAACTCAGGCAAACGCTTTTCAGTGATAAGTAGCAGAGCAAAACCCCAACCCAGAAGTCTTCCCATGACATCACAACAGAGCACAGAGGCATGCCATACTTCCTCCTGGAATGAATGAATGAGAAACTCAATTGCAAAATGATTCTCAGGTATAGGTGGGAAGAAAATAAGAGCTAAAAAATATAGGATGGAAGCATCAGGAGACTTGGGCACTACTTCTTGCGTGGGTTTGGGCAGTCAACTCCCCTATTCTGACCTCTGTCTCTCAATCTCTTCTAGATCTCAAATTCTAGGAGGAGGCAATAGGGTAGAGTCACGGTAGAGTCAGAGGCCACTCGTCAGCTGTGATTTAATGTCCTGAGCCTCAGTTTCCTTATCTGTCCAATAAATATGGTAACACCCCACAGGCTTCCTTGGAGGATCAGGGGTAATATGTACATGAAAGGGCTTCACAAGCAGCACTGATATTAAAAAGGATGAAGGAAAATATGACAGCAGATTGGAAAAAAGAACCGGAAGGAAATGGTCCAAGATAAAAATGCATTAATATTAACCAACAGGTTCCTTTAGAACAACAAAGCAATGAAACAATAATTTTAGAGAAACAAAACCCTGCCTAGGAACAGCCTGCCAGAGGGAGCGGAAATGAAGGCACAACCAAGTGGCCCTTGGCTTACCTATCTGGAAAATACAAGATGAAAAAGATTCTTTGTAAACCAATATTTGTAAAAGCCCCACTGGGCTTTCTGCCTGCACAGACTGCCTATTATCTTGGCAAAGGATGAAAACAAGTGAATTCTTATTTAAAACGAGTATGAAGCAAATTCAGGTAAATGTTATCAGCATCATCATGAGCTGCCATTCACTGAATACCTACTATGTGCTGGGCGCTGAGCCAGGAACTGTGCATAGATACTTTATTTGACAAAAAACTTTTAGCATTCTCACAAGGCAGGCATAATATTCGATCATTCATGTATTCGTAAATGATCATGTTTCTTTGTTCAACAGATATTTCTTGAGCATCCATTGTGTGCAGGTATGGTACTGTCTGGTACAGACACAAGGATAAACAAGGTCTAGTCCTTTTCTGTAAGACAAGTCATTTCTGACTTGTTGAGATTATTCTTTTTTTTAAATTTATTTTTATTTTTTTTTGAGACGGAGTCTCGCTCTGTCGCCCAGGCTGGAGTGCAGTGGCTGGATCTCAGCTCACTGCAAGCTCCTCCTCTCGGGTTCACGCTATTCTCCTGCCTCAGCCACCTGAGTAGCTGGGACTACAGGTGCCCGCCACCTCGCCCGGCTAAGTTTTTGTATTTTTTAGTAGAGACGGGGTTTCACCGTGTTAGCCAGGATGGTCTCGATCTCCTGACCTCGTGATCCGCCCGTCTCGGCCTCCCAAAGTGCTGGGATTACAGGCTTGAGCCACCGCGCCCGGCCACCTTTGGATTCTTTGACTTTTTCTCTCCATATCTGTCATATCATAAGCATCATAAACATTTAATTATTGAAAGTTGAAGGAAACTCTAGCTAACCCACATTCTGAACCCAAGACATCCCTGCATATTGCTATGAATGTGAGTCAATTTTCCAGTGAGCTCCTGGATTGACTTTGAAACACAGTTCATGTTTTGACTCCTTAAACAGTAAGTCAGTGAGGGCGTACAGAAAATTTTAGAGGAAAGAGAACCGGGATTATTACATTCCCAAAATATCTTGGAATTTTTAAACTTCCAAGTTGTATTTCAGTTCCAAGAGTAGCCTAACCTTTACAAAGGTTATTTTGCAAATATATGCAAGATAAAGAATTCCCTGGGAGAATGTCCACCAGGATCCTAAGCCTACATTTATATTTAATTTATAATCACCCTGAAAAAAATGGGTTCCTCTTTCAAGGAGCTCACATTACCCTTGGTCTGACGTTGTGCAGAGGAGTGACAGGTGCATTTTACGTGAATAATCACCACAATCAGCCACACTGAAGAACAAACCAGAGATGTGCTCTTCAGGGGGAGAAACTGCTGCATCACACAGTCAACTACTGCTCCCCCAAATGGTGCCCAGGCCACTGGCTGCTATTGATCAAATGCAGAAGACACAGGAGAAGTAATATGGTTGACTATTGTGATTCAAGTACTCTGGCCTGGGAGATATGAGTTCTAGTCCCAATATTGCCATTAACTCATTGTATGGCCTGGAAGACTTTTCCTTTACTGGGCCTCACTTTCCCCATTTTCAAAATTAGGTCATTGGTCTAGATGGAATAAAGGCTCCTCTTTATTCTCTTCCTAAATCAAGAGGGATAAAGGATTCCTCTTTGGAGATGATGTCATTGGTAACAGTGATATCTCACAGTAGGCATTCCATGAATGAATGAATCAACCAGTGAGTGAGGTTTTCCTGCAACTGCAATGCTGAGCTGCCTCTGCCATCTTATTTAATACAAAACCAAGGATATCTTATTCTGGGGAATAAATGATGTACAGGTTTATGAAAACCATGCTATGGACCAGGGGTTGGTAAGATAGCAAAGGGCCAGAGAGTAAAAGTGCTAGGCTTTGCAGGTCTTATGATCCTGTCACAGCTACTCAATTCTGCAATGGCATGAAAGCAGTCACAGACAATAAGGACATGAATGGGTGTGGCTGTGATCCAGTAAAACAAAAATGGGAAGCAGGCTGGATTTGGCCGTGGGCTGCAGTCAGCTGGCTCTTGGTATGGCTTGAAATGTCTGACCTGATATATATTCTCTCCATCTTGATCAGTCCCTGGTGCTCAGGGCCTGGAGAGCAGCACAGCAGCTTCCCAAGATATCTGCAATAATTACAGCCCCATCACTCCCTCAGCTCATCTCCTATGGTCGGAGCCTACAAAAATCTCCCTGCAAGAATCTCCTTTTCAGCTCAGGAACAAGTATCTCCAAGATTATTGGCATCAAAAGCCATACTTTCTCCATGCATTAGGCTGGGGCCTCAAGAGCTGGGAAATCAGAAGGAAGAAATGATTGGAAATAGAGCACCCATGCACAGAAACTTGGCCCACCACTGTTACTTGCTTGTCACTGGGAAATGAAATCCAAGTGTTAAGTGTTACGAAGCCTAATTATTACAAGCAGCAGTCGGAGGTGGGGATCGGCATCCCCTCTCCGCCAGAACACCCTTCCATCTCACACATGAGCACGGTTTGGATTCTAACAGGACTATGAAGGAATAATTTGATCGTAAGGTCATCACACGGGGCTCCAGAGCCCAACTGACCTTTTGATGTCTGCTCAGGGAACCTCATTATGTTGCATTTTGGGGTCGATCCCTTCTCTAATTTTTTTCCAAGTCTTTTTGCCCTTTCATTCCTTTGATGGTTAGATTTTCGCTTGATAGAGAGGCACAGGCTGAGGGGAGGGAGAGCCATGGAAGGAACCAGGAGGAAAGACTTGATTATTAAGTGAATGATCCACTCTGGGGGCCTTGGCCTGCTACTCCTTGGGTGAGGCTTGCTGGCTAGGATTCTGTGATTCTCAGCTAAGGAGCTGTGATTCTCCAGAAGGCAAGACTCCCATTGGTTACCAACACAATTTGGAATGAATTGATGCAACCCTTGAGTCGCAAGCAGCAGCCCTTGCCAAAGCAAGCACAGTTTCCCTTCTTGTAAAGCAGTAATTGGGAGTAACTTCTAGGAAAAGGAAGCTGATCCTTCCCCATGACAAGCCACCCCTCCCCTGCCCCTGAACATTAATGTGTTTGCTCAGCCCACTGTCTGCCCCTGATGTGCATTTGTGTCCTTGCTGCCATTTTTCATACTAATGACTCCTGACTTCCTGCTAGCAGAATGTCAGAGCACTGAGAGGTCCCCAAAGATTCCTGGTTCCCTTTTAAAAGATGATGAAGGGTGACCTGGCGTGTAACCACATGCACAAATCACAGATACTCACGATCTCATCAGGAAAGGAGGTCATTCTCCCTCTGATTTCAACCTGCTGATGGGAACCCTCAGCCAGGTCCAGGATTCCAGCTCAGCGATAGAAACAAATTCCCCTGCCTGGCTGCCTTTGTCGAATGGCTTGCCTTTCCCTGGGCCACCACTGGCAATGACAGGACACAATCTTCCTCTTCTCTCCTTCCCATCTCAACATGTTTGAAGAGTTTTAAGGCACAAAGCAAACCTGGTGAAGGGTCTCATCTCACTGGCTTGAATGAAAGGACTTGGCAGTTTCACACTCATTAATCATGGCTGTAAAAAGACCGGCAAATAAAACTCAAGGAACAGTCCTCGGCTTTAGCCTTTCCATGCTGATATTCCAGATCCAAGGCTGCTTTATACCAAGACTATGCACATACGGCTGCACAAGATCTTTGGCTTGAGTTACATCATCCTTTTCACAGGATTTCCAGATCTCCTTGGTGGCTTACAGATATCGAGGGCCATTTCAAAGTAACTCTGACTAGGAGAGTTCCCTGCGTGAATGGGAAGACCACAGAGCTGACTTCTAGTCCAGGCTAGACTGCATCCCTTGTCCCAGCTTTAACATGAACACAGGGGGTGACCTGGGTTGAGCTGCTCCACGTTTCACTGCCTTGATCAGAGCTCCCCAGCTATATAGGTCTCTTCCTCTGAATCTAGGGACCGACACAATATGATTGCTTTCATTTTATCATTACAAACATCACCAGTAACAGGGACTAAACTGGGGCTTGTCATGAGGTACAAAACTCAGTGAGACTCATCTCTGCCCTCAAACAAACAAGCAAACAAACCTCTATGTCCAGTGGTATCTCAAGTATGTAATAATGATGATGATACTTATTGAGCACGAACCGGGTGTCAAATGTAGTTTCTAAGGCTGTTTACGTATATTAACACACTCAATTCTCCCCAAGTCCATTTTCGATACATACTCTTTTTATTCTCATTTAGAGATGAGAACACAGAGGACTGAACAGGTCAGGACCATTGTTCAGGGTCACAAAGATATTAAGTGGTATAGCCATGACCAAACCCAGTCTGGCCACCGGGCCCTGGTAGGCTGCACTCCCATCTCATGGACATAAAGGTACTGTCAGGCTCCTTCTTCACATGTGCTATGTTCTCAGTTAATCGATTCACTTTTTCATTTATTCTAAAATATTTTAATAAACTCTTGGTAGAGCCTGACCCAAGGCTTGGTGCTGGGATGATAGCAGCAACTGGGAAAGACAGTGTCCCTGCTCTCACAGGGCTTTCAGTGGAACAGGAAAAAAAAAACCTACCTAAAACCCTTCTTCTCTGGTGAGGACACTTGGCCCCCAGAATCCTGGGGCAAGAGTCAGAAAATGCATTCCTAGCTGTCAGGACTGGCTAACCTGCAAAGACAGGGTCAACACTGGAAGGATCACAGGGTAAGAACCTCATTTTACCAAAATATGCTTCTCACCTAAGGGATTTTCACAGGGTTAGGAAATCCTGTGTCCATCAGGGGACAGAGTGAGATCTGGCAGGAGTGTCACAGATGGGAGTGGCCTGGCTGTGGTAGAGGCCTCCTGGCAACAGAGGCTGAGTCCAAGAAGGGCTCAGGGTGCTTAGGTGAGGGATGGGGAAGAGGGAGAAGAACATGACTAACCATATTCTAACCAGGGTTCATGTCTGTTTAAAGGTTCTCCCATCTCCCTCTGTGTCCTGAATGATACTGACAATATTCACATGAATCACCTTAGGAACCACCGTTTGCTGCACGCCCTGCACCAGGCTTGATGCTACGCATGCAACATGTCTTTTGGCATTTAATCCACACTACCTCCCTGTAAGGGGAGTGATTATAGTTCCATCCAAAGTCGATTCCACTCCCTCAGACAAAAGGAACAAAGAAGCCAAAGAGTAGAAGATTGCCAAGAAGAGAGGAGGTGAGAAAGGAAGGTGGTGGGATGAGGGCAGTGGGTAGGAGACCCAGAGGCAGCTCAGGCCACTGGGGCTGGTGTGGGGAGATCAGGATGCCAGCAAACCAAACAGCAACACATGTGTGCTGCTCCTGGGGAGATGCTTCTGTGGGCATCTCAGACCCGCTCCTTGCTCTCCTGACTCTCATGTGCCCACACTTCACCCAGGACAGCGCTGCATTTTCTCCCTTCCAGATGCTGAGGTCCCTTATCACATTTCCTTTGAATTAAATATTTCATATTACTTTGATGATGCAGAGACAGTGAAGCCCAGCGAGGGGCATGTCACCCAAGGAGTGAGTGGTAGTGTGGAGAGCTGGATAAGAATGCAGCCCCTACAATCGGACAGGTCAGGCTGGAATCCCATCTTGGCCACTTACTGGTCATGTGCCTTGGGCAAGCGACATCCCCTCTGAAAGCCCAGCTTCTTCCTCAGGAAAAGGATAACAGGAACTCCACACTGGATGGATGTGAAGATGTGATGAGATCCTATACTAAAGAACTTAACACAGTGGAGTGCAGTGGCTCATGGCCATAATGCCAGCACTTTGGAAGGCCAAGGTAGGAGGATTGCTTGAGTCCAGGAGTTCAAGACCAGCCTGGGCAACATAACAAGACCTCATCTCTACAAAAAAATAAAAATAAGTTAGCCTTAGCTGGGTGTGGTGGTGTATGCCTGTGGTCCCAGCTACTTGGGAAGCTGAGATGGGAGGATTGCTGTGATCATACCAATGTACTCCAACCTGGGTGACAGAATGAGACCCTGTCAAAAAAAAAAAAAAAAGGCCAGGCTTGGTGGCTACCGCCTGTAATCCCAGTACTTTAGGAGGCCTAGATGGGTGGATCACTTGAGCCCAGGAGTCTCAGACCAGCCTGGGCAACATGATGAAAGCCTGTCTCTACAAAAAGTACAAAAATTAACAGCATGTAGTAGCACATGCCTGTAGTGGGAGGATCAATTGAGCCTGGGAGGTGAAGGCTGCAGTGAGCTGAGATTGTGTCACTGCACTCCAGCCTGGGCAACAGATCTCGTGTCAAAAAAAAAAAAAAAAGAAAAACCTAGTACAGGACCTGGTGCAAAGTAATAGCTCAATAAATAGTAGTGAGTATTATTTTCAGTCCTAGTCAAATTCTTCCCTTTTCTTGGAGTCAAGCTGCACTCTGAAGGAGCACAAGGTGATGACATGAGGTTCCCCAGTCATTTCAAAACCAGGACCCAAACAGAACAGTGATGGTCCCCATGGTTTTGAGAGGAAATGGCTAAGCATCATGGTCAATGGAAGACATAACGGTGAAAAGGCAGCATCTGCACAAAGAATCCAGTGACTGAAGTCTAGCAACTGAAACAGCCAGGGACACATGTCACTCAACCATCAACCATCGGTCACTGTGAGCATTTTCACCAGGGTTCCCGTGGTGGCCATGACTCATCCCTGGTGGATCCAGGATGTAGTATTTCATCGCATGTGAGTTTAGTATGTTATTTCAGTGGCTCGGAGCTTCATTTCCCAACCAGCTTTCCAAGTGGGGCTGATACATGCTCCCCTTCATCTTGCCTGACTTGTAATTTCATCAACTCCTCTTCTAAGTGACAGGAGAAATATCCTCTGGAATATTGAAAAGTGGGAAACTACCGTACAAAAATAAATGGGTGCCTTAAGCCAACTTGCTGGAATTCCACTGCATGACTGCCTTCCAAATTCAACTAAGGCCCAGAGCATGTGTGTGTGCCAGCAGGTCCAGGAATATTATTTTTAGAGAGAAAGGCTGTGGGTGGGGCTGGGGAAGAGAAGGTGGAAGTCTATTCTAAGCCACAATTGAGTGGTGTTGCCAGAGCAAAAGATTTATACCCAGGAGACAAATGTTTGGAGAAACCGAGGTTCTGATGACTGGTGTGAGCCACTGGCAGCAGATAACAGTGGAAAACGTGGGACTAAAATAGAGGTAAGGCTCACACCCATGAATGGGGCTGTCTGCACCCTCTTCCTAAAGCATGACCTGTGAAAGGGGCTAGGACCATCTCCCCCATCCTACATGGACCTTCTTTCATTCCTTATATTAAAACAATACAGGCTGGGTGTGGTCGCCTATTATTCTAGCACTTTGGGAGGCTGAGGTGAGCAGATCACCTGAGGTCAGGAGTTCAAGACCAGGCTGGCCAACATGGCAAAATTCCGTCTCTACTAAAAATACAAAAATTAGCCAGGCATGGTGGCGGGCACCTGTTATCCCAGCTACTCGGGAGGCTGAGGCAGGGAGGGAGAATTGCTTGAACCTGGAGAGACGGAGGTTGCAGTGAGCCAACATGATACCATTGCACTCCAGCCTGGGCAACAAGAGCAAAACTCCATCTCAAAACAAACAAACAAACAAAAATGGACAATAGTTTTAAGTCTCAAATTCTAATCCCATTGTCTCTGATGTGCCCAGAGTAAACTTTCTAAAACAAAAAGTGGCGTAAGTCCCTTTGGTAGCTCCTCATTATTCTAAGGAAATAGCCATAAGACCAAGTCACCTCCTTTGAGCTTCTTCCAGCTTCCCAGCTGCCTCTACTCTCTGATTTAGCTTTCTCCTGTCCTTCTTCACTGGACAAACTCAAACTCACTGTTCAGACCTCAGGTTAGACAACACTGCCTCTGGGAAGCCCTCCCGGAGCCCTGGTCTGGGTTAGATGATTGTCGCCCTTGCTTCCAAGGCCCCATACCTCCCCAACCCTGAGACTTCTCAGACATAGCTGTGTGGTCCTCCCAGCTAGGCTGTGAGCTCCATGCAGACAGGCATCCTGCCTACTCGGTCTGCCACAGTGGCCCTAGCACTGTGCTGATACAGAGTATGTGCCCAATAAGCACATATTGTATCGATTGGCTGAGTTGACTTGATGCAGGGCCTGGATCTTACAGGATCCAAGTTTGTTAGTCTCTGTCGAAGGAGTTGAAGTCATAAATTAAGAAGTTGTGAAACATAAAAATTGAAACTTATTTAAAGAGTTTGGTAGTAATAAATCTGAACTTCCTGGCCCCTGCTAAGGGGCTACACTAAACAAATAGGTGTGGGATATAACTGAAGGGTAGGAGCCCCTACCCTCTTACTCAGATATCAAGACAACCTGCCAGAAGTGGGGCAAACCCTAGATCGCTCTCAGAATGCTGATGACCTCCCAGCCCCCTCAGCCCAGTGCCTCAACCCTGTCCTACAGGAAGGGACTGTGAAACCTCAAGCTTTTGCCTTGAAATTAGAGGCATCTAAACCTGTCGCCTAAGAACTTTTGCCACATATAATTATTGACCTGAGACATCAGTCACATTAAAAAATTCTATGCTGACAGAGGGCAAAAGAAAAGCGTCTAGAATATCAAAAGGTAAAGGGTCCAGATTAAAAAGAGAGATGCAAGGAGGGCTTTTCCCAAGTCACAGCCTTTAATTGACTCCAGTCTCTGCCGAACACCTTGGCGTCCTTTGTCAGCATGCTGGGAGGCCGCATGGGCTGCACCAACACCCGTAACTCGCTGCAGACCGGCAGGGCTGACCAGCCACATTTCCCCAAGACGTCTCCCCTCACGGCCATGCTGGGTGCCACAAGCAATCAATGTCTGCAAATGACAAGTTTGCTGAAAGAACAGTCTTAGAAGCCAGGGCAGGTTTGCAGCATAGAGGTGGAAGACGATGGTTTCCCCCCGTGAAGTGACAGACTCCAGAAAAGCATCTAGAATATCAAAGGGTGAGATGCCAGGCCTGAGACTTAACAAAGTCTGGGCCAAAGGGAGGCTGGCTGGTGTTTTTTATTTGAAGGTCAGTTGAGTAAATGTTATAGTCAGCTAGCTCATTTCTTTGGGTACCAGCTTCCCCATCTGTGAAGTGATTCTAGAAAAATGATCAGTGTCTCCGGCTCCCCGACGCGCACCTTAGAGCAGAGGCATACTTTTAAATTAAAAAGCTCCCCCCGCTTACAAAGGCTGCACACTCTGGGTCAATCTCTAGTTTAGTACAAATGCAGCTTTGCAGTCTTTCAGATATGAAGAAATCATAAGCTGCCTTGGAAGGAAATTAAAAAGACAAACCAGGGTAATTCCTGTAGAAAGCCTTAGAAACCAAAGTCCTGTTTATTCTGCGTGGAGAACACAGGCCATGAGGACACAGTTCAAAACCTTTTTAAAATAGTTTCTTTAGCATCTTAGTTTTCTGCAAAGAAGTCCAAAAATGGACCAAAGGGCTTCTGAACCACAAATGAAAGCTGTGCCTATTACTCTATCAGAATACTGCATCCCCTTCCCCCAACTGTGGACGAGCCCACCACCCTCCAATTGTCTCTCTGGTAGGTGTGTGTGGGAGGCGGTGGGGAGGAGACACTCTGTATGATCAGCATGTCAAATCCTTAGAGGTCATTTAGGATGAAACTGGTATCAAAAGGAATGTCAAGCAGAGAAATCTAAATAATTAAAATCTGTTAGTAGCTATAGACCATCATCGCTTCCTCTTTGGGGTTTTTGTCCCTGGCCTTTTCTTTTTCTCTGAATTTCACATCAACCCGTGAGACTCTGCTGGGCGAAACCAGCTTTCCTCCGGTTGCTGGGCTGTGCTTATTAAATGTGGATGAATGTCAATGTCACCCATCTCATTAATAATTGATTTCCAGCCCTGTCTCTATTTGCAGAGCAGAAGCCACTTACAGAGTCTATTATTCCAAGTCTGTGTGTGGGTCACAGGGCCAAAGAGGTTCCGCCAGGGGCAACCTTTGTTGACAGCAATCGCCATGACAACACCACACATCTCCAGCCTCAACTCAGATGCCGAGAAGGTGCTGAGTCCTGTCCCACACTGGGGACTAGGTTGGAGTTTGCTGTGCTAAACGGCTATGTGAGCAAAGCTGCTGGCAAAATGGGATTTTTCCGTTTTAATTTTTGGTCTTTGTTGAACGGCATTGCGTGCTTTAACGAATGCTTTTGGAAACCGCCATGGAAAAGGGCATTTTTGGATTCACAAAACAAAACCCTGTTTTTCTTTCTGTCTCCTCAGGCAAAAAATAAAGACAAGTAAATCCCTCTCTGGCTGCTTTTAGGTCATTTTGAGTCAATGAAACCTATATAATCCCGGAATAACCGATTGTTTCTTTTCCACCCGACCAAAGACTGCAAGCTTCGACGGGAAGAATTACTGTTTTGCTTTTAACCACCTATTAATATTTTGTCCTACCAGCCACGCTTCCTCTATTCCTCTACCCCTTCTTTGAAGATTTCCCCCCACTAAATTAATGTTTAACAATTAAATGAAGCCAACGGAGAGTTTTGAAAGATCCACACAATTACGGATTGGGTGGGCGTGCAGAGCCTTTAATTTAAGTGGGAAATGTTTCCCAAATTATGGCCTGAGACCTCACAGCTAATTACATAATTTTCTGCATCTGAAAAAACATAAGCCGAGAAAATACAAACAGAATCACACTGATAATAAGAGAGAAAAACCTGGAAGTGGGTCCATTCATTATTTTAGAAAATAGAGCTACTAGGCATGAATGAAGCACACTGTTAGAGTATATTAACGAAGAGTGCACAAAAGCGCAGTGCTGGAACTTTGCATGGTTTCAGAGACCACCGGCCCCATGTTCATCAGGTTGAGGCAGGATACTGAACTGAGCAAATCCACTGTGGTCAAATACAGCTGAGAAATAGCATATACTTTATCCATGCTTGGACATTTTCTAAGACACATTTTCTTTTTTTTCTTTTCTTTTTCTTTTTTTTTTTTTTTTGAGATGGAGTCTTGCTCTGTCACCAGGCTGGAGTACAGTGGCGCGATCTCTGCTGACTGCAACCTCTGCCTCTGCCTCCCGGGTTCAAGCAATTCTCCTGCCTCAGCCTCCTTAGTAGCTGGGACTACAGGCACGTGCCACTACCCCAGCTAATTTTTGTATTTTTAGTAGAGATGGGGTTTCACCATGTTGGCCAGGATGGTCTTGACCTCATGATCCGCCCTCCTTGGCTTCCTAAAGTGCTGGGATTACAGGCATGAGCCACCGCGCCCCACCCTAAGACACATTTTCACACTGAAAGCTCTAAGTCCTGCAATAAAAACAATATATTTAGTGTTGTTTAGCCCAGAATTGGCCAAATGTATGTGATTATAGATTTTTAAAAATAATACTTATTTCAATAATGTTTACTAAAATAATAAAAATATTTTTTAAATGCTTATTGTAAATAATACTAATTTAATATATCCTGTGGGGATTTTTTTTTTTTTTTGTAAACTTTTTACAGCTCTATGGAACTGGTGTTTATCAGAATATATTTGGGAAATGCTGATTGGATCCCATGCCTTATAAACAAAGATACTAAGGCCTAGAAAGGAAAGGATTTGTTCAGGATCCCAAGGGCATCTTAGGGAGTTCTTGGGAGATAAGGACCCTGGATCGCTGCATTTCCAGGCTAATGCCTGTGGATTAAACCTCATTTGTGCCCTACCTGAGGTTATATCCTATCTGAGAGGTGAGAATACAGACTAGATGCTCTTTAAGATAGGGATAAGTCAATGTGCCATTCTGTGACATCTTTAAAAGACTGTGATTTTTAAGGGAGAAAACAGAATGCCCTTGGGGAATTGGCGAGCCAGTTCATCAGAATAGGTGCTCACTGAGAATTCACATGGATCATTTCACACCTTACTCTTCTACTCTGGCCAACAACTTGTTGCAGTGAGAATATTCCAGACTGAGAACTAGGGGGCTAAGCCAGTATTATTTAAGGCAATCTTTGCTGCAAAATATGGATGCTGAGGTGGCTAGGGAATAGAGGTAAGAGATGGTCTATGCTCATTTGGGAGCAGAAAATTCAAGATTTAATGAAAGCTCAGCCACTGAGTTGCTGTCTGAGCTCAGGATGGTGCCTTCTTATCCGGGATCTTAGTCTCCCCATCTGTAAAATGAGGGAGGTGAACCAGAGTATTTTGGAGGCCCCTCCTAGCTTTAACATTCTTTATCCCACTCTCCTGGGAGTGACACTCAAAGCCACATTCACACAATGACTGTACCATGAATAGCTGCTTTTAAAGTCAAAATTCTCCTCTCCAAGAAAGAAATGTCTTTGTTCCTTTCAAGAGCAAGGTCAGTTCGGACCGGCACCCCACAGACCAAATGCTTATGCAAAGCTTATGCCATTTCTGGGAGGCACCTAGGGCAGTCCTGGAAGGGTTGGCTGCTCCTTACTTCCCAGGCACTGCAAGACCCTCAGATAACAGCTTCTCTTATGATAGTCTGGCTCCCACTCCCTATGAAGAAAGTGAGAGGTACAGATGTGCAGAAGCCAACAAATATATATATATAAACATCAAAGTTTTCTTTGGAAGGGAATTTCAGAAACTCAAGAAAAGTTAGATCCAAACTTTGGGTTCAGCTCAGGTCTTCCTCCTCAACAAAATCCCCATTCCCGAAATGCTATCTGAGAAAAAACAATTTCATTCAGGACATCAAGCCGTGAAGTCATCAAGTCTTGAAAAACATCAACCTCCCAGACCACCATCTGTTATGCAAGCTACATCCAATGTACAAGGTTGCTAATTTTTTTGGCCAGAACTTCAAATTCCATGCTTTTAAAAATCAAGATGACAAACAACTTACTTTTACAAAGACGCTGAAACAGCCAAAAACAGTCTGGCTCCCCCTTAGGTCCCAGCAAAGCCACAGCCTTGATGAAAGGCTTAGGTTGTCAAATCACGCCATTGGTGCTCGCTGGGGTTTGGACCCTGTAGCCTACATGACAAGAGCCCTGGTGGTAGGGTTGACTTTCCATTGTAAATAAAAGCCATTGGCTTTCCATTGCAAATAAATGCTAGGAATGGTCATTCCCATTCTTGGCTCTTATCTGGCTTGTGCATCTGACTATCTCTGGTAAGGAAAGTTCATGGGAGGGTTTAACAATTCATCAAGAGCAGCTTTTCACAGTCTTTATGCTGTCTTCTCCAACATAAAAGTTGGCCATTCCTAAGCATATACTATGCACAGAATTCAAAAATTGTGAGGCTAAGTGTCTACACAAAATGGATTATCTAGAAAGCCAGACAAGGACTGTCATGAGACTGCAGATAGTAATCCAAGCAGGAATGTTTTTCCCTGGTTAGTTTTACAAACGTTGAAGTCAATGTGTTGATATGCCAAGTCAATGTTGTTTGAACCAATTCAGCCAAAAACACACTAAGGCAAGTTGCTAGACTTGAAAGAGTCTTAAGAATTTTCACAATTTTTGCCAAACTACCCCTTATTGAGCATTTTCCAAGCACTGTGAAAAGCAATGACATATAGTGTCTTCAATCTTCATGGTAATTCTGCAGAGCTGATGTTTTAAACCCACTTTACAGTTGAGAAAATTGAGACAGAAAATCTAAGAATCTATCTGAGATCACAGGATTTATATAGGAGGAAGCCAGGAACCAATAAAGTCCACACAGATAGGTTCTTTTCCCTATATCCTACAGAAGAGGTCAGTTCTTTTTCTTTTCAGTACAGCTATGGTGGAGATCACCACTCCCTTGTGCCACGTTAATCCCCCAATGCTGAGATCATTGAAGATTGTATTGAAAATGGGAACATTGCCCAAGATGGTAAATACATCTCATCTAGAATGTTATTAAGACAGGCTGGCCCTGGCTGCCTGGAGAACCATACTCACTGTGGCTCTGTGAAGAGTGCAGAAGGTATTGGTTAAGCCAGCCTTGGGACTGGAGAGTAGTGGCATCTGTATTATAGATTTTCTGACTCTGAACTATGGATATTAATACTGTCGGGACCAAAACTCATCTTTCTTTCCCTATCTCATGCCTTGAAAATGCAACACGTTGACTCCATAACTCATGGCACCAAACTTGACTTCCCCAAAAACTTACTCTGGCAGTGAAATGTCTGAGAACAGAAAAAAAAGGAATATGAGAAGACAGGACAAATCTTTCATGAAAAAATGAAGAGCTTTGAGTGTCTTTCAAATTATTTCCCCTTTTTCCCCTTCTCATTGACAGCAGCTCTGGGTCACCTTTTTCATCCAAATTTTTGTCTACTTCAAGGTTACCCACAGCTTCCCCAACAGCAGACTAGTTACCTCTTGCCTACAGGACAAAAGGAATAGTCAAAACTTCTCTAAGTCTTCTAATGGATTCCACAGCAGCCAATACTTGTCTTCCTTCTACTTTCTACTTCTACCCAGAAAGCTTCAGGTCTTCCTAAAACAACCACTCTCAGCTTCTACCCCTTAGAGAAGGGAATCCTCTTCAGGGATTCCTCCTGGGCTGTGACCACTGGGATGATTTGCTAGGTCCCATATCTGCTCAACGCTCCATATCTCTGGTGTTCCACTGCAAGTCCATGAGTCTCCCTTCTCCTGGCCTGCCTTCCTGCCTTCCTGCACCCGCTGTGTTTAATCTGTCCTTCCATCTATCCCTGAACTTCATCAGACCTCGTCTCTGGGGGAGTGGAGGAGTAAGGCTGAAATAACAGGGACTGTGGAGGAGCTGCCTGGGAGGGGAGGCGGCAGCAAAAGCTGTCCACGCGTAAGCAGTCAAATATCTGCACTTGGAGGGAGAGCTGCAGGGAGACAGGGTTACATCAGCCAGTAACATCGAGGGCCAGAGCTTAGACTAATAGGAAGAAATAAAAAAGGGAAATGTTTCGGCCGGACATCAAGAAAAACATCCCGATGAAAAAGGAAGGCTCCCACGTGGGGGATGTCCTCATAAAGATGAGTGAGTGGCCAGGTCACTGCAGTGCTCTCCCCAGCCTGGCTCCAGTGCGGTCACAAACGAGGCCTGGTGGCCTCGGGCGGGTTGGAGGCTGGCCTCCCTCCAGTTTCCCTTCCCTTGGAGAAGACCACAGAGGTGGGTCACGCAGATGACGTGGTGTGTGGTCAGCTTCACCCTGTAAGTCTCTCTTGGTTATAAGAATGAAGGCGTCACTTAAGGTAAATCAAGAGAATGAGAGCTAGGCTGGGGAAGGATTCACCCAGTCCGTAGGATCTGGAGGAGTGTCAGGAGCTGGGGCACCACGGATCTCCTCATTCCTGCTGTGCTGTCTCTGCGTGCCATTTGCTTCTCTCTACGTCTCTCTTCTCTGGTTCCTCAGAACTGCAGCTTGCATGTCATGGCTGCCCTGGCCACTCTCCCTCTCTCTCTTGAAGCCTTACCTTTCACCACTAATCAACTCCACCTCCCCACGATCCTCAATTCAGATTCTCAAGAACAAGAACCTGCCTGGCCTATTTTGTCCGTTCAGGGAGGCTGATTCACAGGAGGCCATCCAGGTGATGAGGTGGCTGCTGTTGGTCCCAGTGTTCAGCCCTCATCCAATCAGCCACAGCTGGGGCAGGGCAGCGTGGGACTAAACAGGGCTGCCCAGGCAGGAGAGGCTACTGATGGGGATGAGTGATGTGGGCCTTTAGATACCTCTGGGTCTGTCTGGGATGCTCCCTATTCCCTTCTTCAAGCATGTAAAGTCTTGGCCTCCAAGCTTCAGGTCTCGGCCTCCCAGTTAGAGTTATGCTCCTCCTTGAGCTCCAGGGCCCTGCTGCTTGGGTTGGGCAAGTGCTCGACAGACAGAAAAGGGCTGTCCTCCCACTCACACATGTGGCCCAGTGATGGGCTACTGGGTTTATTAGCCTCAACAACAGCCTTTTATTAGTGACTGATGTGCCATTTGGCCCCCATTCCTTACCTCCCATCCCCATCTCTATCACACCCACCCTTTGTTTCCAGCTGGGAAGAGGCCAAATCCTTCTCCACCTAAGAAGTTCTCCACCTCCCCCACCCCATATCAATGGGGGAAGGTGAAGGGGCAGTCCTTC
Organism: Mandrillus leucophaeus; assembly: GCF_000951045.1. Classification (NCBI taxonomy): domain Eukaryota; kingdom Metazoa; phylum Chordata; class Mammalia; order Primates; family Cercopithecidae; genus Mandrillus; species Mandrillus leucophaeus. The sequence continues at coordinate 8,117,297 of NW_012106141.1, read as the reverse complement.
TAGGAATTGTCCCCTGGGGCATTATTTGTTTTCCTCTTACTGACCAGAGTCACTTAGGATAAATCTGAATTGTGAGTTGTTTGCCAAATGCTGGAACCTTGCTGGATACTCCTTGGAATCCTTGAAGAATTCAGCATAATATCAAACAGCTTAAAGTCAAGAAACCCCTTCTGAGACCCTTACCAAGGAAGGCGGGGGAAGGGACAAAATACAACAGTCACCATCATTCCACACAACAACATACAAATCATCATAGCAATGGATGCTGTCTGTTACATGCCAGACACTGTGCTAGGGCTGTTACCTTATCACATCCTCGAACAACAAAGAAAGAATTACGTCTCACAAAGTGTAAATTCTTTGCCCAGGGGTCTTGTGAGCAATGTTAGACAAGAGATTTGACATCCATGTTAATCTTTGCTAAAGGTGTCTACTTCTGTGGTTATCATTGTGATGTTTCCATCATGTAATGCAAAATAGCCCCTACTTTCCACATCTATTGAACTGTACCTTCATCTGTATTGCCAGTCATCATTTTTCTGGCTGCATAAGTGCTTTCTCCAAAAAACTTCTCTCCCATCTCATCAATCACCAAACCGTGATGCTTTTATTCTTTAGAATATCTCTGGAAGCCAGTGCCCATTCTCCATCCTCACTCCACCATGGCCACATCTCTCTCCTAGATTCTTGCCATAGTTTGCTAATAGAACTCCCTGTGTCAACATACTCCCCATCCATACTCCAAACTCCAAATGGCAACCAGAGAGCTCCTTCTAAGAGGCAAATCCAATTACATGACTCCACTGGGGAGGGATCAGAAGGATGGAGTGGTGAGAAGCAGTGAGTCGCTAGGACACGCAGTGAACACTGCTGTTCTACTGCATTTCTGCAGAGCTGCCGAAGGTGTGGGCTGCTGTGCATCGGATCAGGTGGGAATGCATGGGATCAGGTGGAAAGGATGGGTCACAGGAGTGTCAGGCATCATAAATGGGAAAGAGTTGAACATCTCAGTAACTGAGGAACAATTTATCCTTTCAGTGAGACCCCCAGGGATAATCTGCTTCCATTGGTGACACTCCAAGAAGTACTCATCAAACCTCTGTCCTCCAGGCAAGAGTTTCTGTGTGTGTCATGTGGAGCAGACAGAGTACACAAACACTGCAAAGAACAGGACAGGAGGAGAGCTAAAAGAGGCAAAGAGAGGATGGCCAGCTGTGCTCATAGCTGCTGTGCCAGGGGGTACTCACTGGGCCAGGTCCTCCTGCCAGGGTTGTGAGAAGCCTGAGTTCTTGGGTGTGGTTCAGAGCATGGCTGGGCTGGACAGCCGGGAGCCTCTGCTGCTAAAGGAACCCAAGGAGCAGGGGAGCTAGAGTCCCATTTGGGGGTCTTGGGTCCCATCACCCTGTTTTTGGTGCCTTTCTTAGGGTCCCTGAGCACACACAGGGTTACTCGGTAATGCTGTGAGAAATGAATACATGGACAGAAGGGAGAGCAGAAAGTGAGGACCCAGTGGCCAGGAGCCAGACAGCATCATCCCGACCTATGCGGTAAGGGATAAGCTAGGAAAAGCTTCAGACTGGGGAGGAGAGTCCGGACATCTGGCTCTGTGGTTAATACAATGAAAAGAAGAATAACGGCGACAGCAGCTACCCAGGAGGCAGGGGCTCTGCTCAGCACTTCCTGGGTCTCTTCATTCCGTCCGGCCTCCCTGCTGGTCCTTCACAGACCAGGCTGACTCCCACTTCCAGGCCTTTGCCTTTCCTATGCCCTCCTCCAGGAGCACTGTGCCCTCAGCCCTGGCAAGACTTTGTTTTAAATCATTTCCCAGTGAGACCCTCCCTAAGCACCCTATTAACTCTGTTCCGTGTTGCAGCCCCACCCCTTCTCTGGGATTCATTTTTCTTCAAGTGACTGACATCATTTTCTGACATGCAGCCTCGATTCCTTGTCTATCATATTCACTGTCCATCTCCACATTAGAATCCAGGTCCTGTAAGGGCAGGGATTTTGGTCTGTTTCGTTCACTGCTACATCTCCAAGGCCAAGCACAGTGCCAGGCACTAGAAGCTGCCCAATAATGTGCGCTGAATGAATCTTATTTCACCGTCATAGTGACACTAATCAAAACTAGGTGTTGAGGCTCCTCCCATTTCATGGATGAGAAAACTGAGGCTCAGTGAGGGTAGGGAACTGTCTATGCACAGCCAGTAAGGAGTGAGGAAGGAAGATGTGTGCAATCCCAGGCGTCTCTGGTACCTGAGAGCTGTCTCCTCCCCACCCCTAACCCAGTCACTTACAACTTATGTGGGAAACGAGGAGTTTGGGCTCGATGATTTATCGCCAAGGCTCTCTCTCCTGAGGTCTGAAGCTCAGTTCAAGTCCATAACCATTTCCTCATAGGAGGCGGAGTCGCAGGTGGTTTGGGGCACTTTCTTTGGAACAGAGTTTACGTCCCATTTTTCCCACTCAGCCCTGGGACTTTGGGACAACTTCTCAACATCTCTGAGCCTCCCTTTCTTTCCTTTGCTGGCTGCAAAATGAGAATGGTAATAGCACGTCTCTGTAGGGGCGTTAGCAAGACAGCAGGGGATGCATGTAAATGGCTTCTTACAGTGCCTGGCACACGGCGCATGTGAGCTGCTGTCTTGGCGCTCTGCTGACGCCCAGGAATGTCCTTGACTTGCCCCAACCCGGCCCACCACCACTGAATCCCCTGGGGTGGGGAAGCACCCCTGGCTCCTTTCATCCTCTAGATCGGCCAGGTCTGGATGGTTCAGCCTCTGGGAGGCGGGGTAGGGCCCAGCGGGCCATGTTTGCAGCCCAGCAAATGTTCCCGGAGCCTTGTTTTTTGTTCTGTTGCTGGGCCATTTGTTTTTATAGCTTATCGTTTCTGCAGGGGGGCTTTGAAAGGCTGCCATTGCTCCAATGGACGTTTCCGGTGCGCCTCCATCAAGCCACATTTAATGAAAACCAGTTTAAGGTCTTCTTTCTCATAAAATGTCTCATTGTTGCTCCGGCAGCTCCTCTTTAGAATAATGAAGATGAACGCTTCCTCCATGGGGTAGCACACAAAACCCCCAGCCATAGGAGAGCTTTGCTCAGTCCCCAGGAAGTCTGAGAGACCAGGGGAGAAATAAAAAGCTAGTGCAGTTTCTATTAGGGAGGAGGAGAGGTGGGGGCTCAGGAACCCTCAGTGCTGCAAATATAGGGAATGAAGCTCGGGTTCCTCATCCTCTCTGAAGGAATTGTCAAATGAAAGAATTTTGCTGCTGAAGGTGTTTTATAAGCCCCTCAACAAACACTTGAGGTCCGAAGAAGGGAAGCAGCAGACAGCAGAGCTGGACTAGTTGGAGCAGAGCTGGGGACACAAGCAGTTTTCCTGGGTCCCCATCCAGACCTCCTTCTGCTCCAGAGGACCCCCATGAGACAGGGCCAGGGGGCCTTCTTCAGGCTGTCAGGTCTAGCCTGGGGTGGAAGATGCCTGATGAGGATCCGGTTGGTCCACAATAGGGGCTGGGGAAGCAGCTGGTGGCCAGTTTCACAGACAGCAGGAGGCCTCCTCCAAATAAAAATCACAAGGATTTTAGATGCATGTGTTGAATGCCAGGCTGAAATGACCTGTGGCCCCCACATTCCAGGGGTTACCAGCTGATGTGAATGCCTGTGGGTGAGATCTAGTACTCCCAAAACATGCCACATGGGCAATGCCCTCCATAGCAGTTGTTTGAAAAGGACCTAGTGTTCGTCTCCCAGAGATACAGTCATTTTTCTCCTTTCAGATTAAATTTTAATAAATCATTTTGGAATTACTCTACTAATTGACTATTTAGTCAGTTGTTACAGGAGATGTAAATAGTGTGGCTTGATCTGGGTTTTTTGCAAATGAGACATGGCCTTTTCCCCTCTAAATGTGTCTACACAGTTACTCTCAATCTGCCCATTCATTGCTCCATGTGCCGCACTTGCTATCACTTAAATCCCTATCATCTGGGCTAGAAAACAAGGGCAGGAAAAACCCCCAGCCACATAGACACCTTTCTTGTGAGCCTGACATACGTGTGTCAGCAAGGAACTGAGCGTGGCCAAGGGCTGGGCTGGAGAGATGGCATCCAAATTCTCTGTCTACTCCAGTTCTGACAATCAAAAACTGGGTGTCCTTCGATGGGCCACTTGGCTTCTCTGGAACTCAGTTTTTCTACTTTTATAACATGGGTGGCTTAGATGACGGGTCCCAAATGTGCACTGTTTACTTGGGTACCAGGCAGGCTTCGTGGGAGTAGAAGGAATGGTGGCAAATTGGAGAGTTCCTGGGTCAGCTAAAGACACAGTCACCACCTCTCCCTCCAGCCAATATTGTTTTTCAGAAATGGAGATCTCCAGTGGCCTCCTCCATTTCTCAAAAGAGAAACCCCAAACTTAGATTTTTATGTGAACTACCAAATTCCTACATCTTGGCAACAAAATCAGACATGTAAGACTACTGTGCTATGCAGGTCAAACAAAATGCGTCTGTTGATCTCTAAAGTAACTCCAGTTTTAAAACTCCATGATCCATACTTGTTATAGAAAAAGAGTGTATTAAACAGAACTGAATTTGGCTACATAAGACAGGAGTTAGAGTCCTGGATTCACCACTTTCTCAAAGAACCTATCATCTTGAGCATCTGATCTGTCTATGAAAGGGTGTTTGCAATACCTGTCCTGTGGTTCCACCAGTAGCCTGTGAGAATGAAATGAGGCCTCTCTTGCAAAAGGCCTCTATGAAGGGTAGAGTACCATGTCCTGGTTATTCTCATTATCCAAAAATTCTTCTCTTCACCACTGGGGACCCTGAGGCCTAAACCTGGAACTAAGCAGCCGTCTCCCAGGCAGCTCTCCCAACACAAAATGCCTGAGACAATATGGAAACCAGATGCGGAGCAAATGCCGCCTTACCTTTTTTCTTTTTTTTTTTCCCCTGTGCTTTTGTACGTTTTCAAAGCCTTTCCACATTCATGGGCTCTGATATCAATAAACTCACAGCTGCTCTGCAAGGCTGTTCTATCAGGTATTATTCTATTCCAGATGAGGAAACTGAGGCTCACAGCTAAGAATGATTGGGTCAAGGTGCCAGAGAAAGTACGTGGCACGAGATGGAAGCCCTGTGGCCTAGACTGCTGTCTGCTGGCAGTCCTCTCTGGGTGGCTGCCTGCTTGCAAAAGATGCACTTTCTAAATATAGGCTTAAAGCACAGGGCCCTGTCCTCAGCGAGCTCTGCGGCAGCTGAAGCATCCTAGTACATGGTTTTGGTAGTGAGGATGGTAAGAACAGCAACAGCAGCTGCTCCTGGTCACCACCACCACTTTCTCTCTCTCTCTCTCTCTCTCACAGACACACATACACACACACACACACACACACACACGAGGGGGGGGGAGAGAGGGAGAGAGAGAGAGAGAGAGAGAGAGAGAGAGGAAATGCTATGTTAATAGGACACTTCTCTGTGGCTTCTTACTGCACATTGTCTGGACCGTACTCTTTGACAAGACTTCCCACCTGGCCTAGCCTGGTCCTGTGCACCTTTGCCCTTTGCAACCTTCCCTGGGCTCATGCTCCCTGCCTGTCTCCTGAACCTTCTTGCTGTAATACTCACCTCCTTCTCTCCCTCTTCAAGGCCTTTGCACCACCTGTTTCCCCTCAGCTCAAGTGTCATTGTCTCCAGGAAGCCCTCCCTGAAGCCTCCATTCTTGGTCATATTCATCTCTCATAAAATCATGGTCCTTTCCTTTAAAGCCCTTATTCCCATTTATGATTGTATGTTTGGGAGTGTGATTATGTCACTTAGTTCCATCTCTTTCACTGAAATGTAAGCTGCTTGAGGGCAGGGCAATCAGCCCTTTGTATTCAATGTCACAACTCCAGCGCCAGGGATGATGTGCAGTAACTATTTGTTGAATCAATGCATAAATAAATACGTGAATTAGGTAACATCTATCTCATATAATTATCTCCAAACCCAATGAGATATTATGAACTGTTATTCATAATATGGATTCATAACAATGGATATTATGAATAGTTCCTTGTTGCAGGTGATGGAGAGAAGACTGAGAGTCTGAGAAGGTCAGTGGCTTGCCCCAGGTCACACAGCTAGTAAGAGACGGGGGAAGATTTGACTACAGATCTGGGCTTACTGCAAGCTTCGCCTCCTGGGTTCACACCATTCTCCTGCCTCAGCCTCCCAAGTAGCTGGGACTACAGGCACCCGCCACCACGCCCGGCTATTTTGTATTTTTAGTAGAGGCATGGTTTCACTGTGTTAGTCAGGATGGTCTCGATCTCCTGACCTTGTGATCCGCCCGCCTCGGCCTCCCAAAGTGCTGGGATTACAGGCGTGAGCTGCCACGCCTGGCCAGATCATTCTTATTTTAACAGCCCGGCCCAAATTTTCAAACAGATATAATTTAAGAAATAACATGATGAGCCTCTATGTTAGTCATGGTTCTCCAGAGAAACAGAACCAATAGAATATGTGTGTATATATAGATATACACACACACACATACATACACACACATATATATATACACACACACATATCTATATATAGATATAGATATAGATACAGATATATACAGAGAGAGAGAGATTTATTTTAAGAAATTGGCAGCTGGGCATGGTGGCTCACACCTGTAATCCCAGCACTTTGGGAGGCAGAGGCAGGTGGATCACCTGAGGTCAGGAGTTCGAGACCAGCCTGGCCAGCACGGTAAAACTCTGTCTCTACTAAAAATATAAAAACTAGCCAGGCGTGGTGGTGGGCACCTATAATCCCAGCTATTTGGGAGGCTGAGGAAGGAGAATTGCTTGAACCTAGAAGACAGAGGTTGCAGTGAGCTAACACAGTGCCACTGCACTCCAGCCTTGGAGACAGAGTGAGACTCTGTCTCAAAAAAAAAAAAAAAAAAAAAAGAGAGAAATTGGCTCACCTATTTGGAGGTAAGTCCAAAATCTGATGGGGTAGGCTGGCAGGCTAAAGACCCAGGGAAGCATTTAGATTCAAAGGCAGTCCACTGGCAGGGTTCCTCCCTAGTCTCTGTTCAGTGAAGGCCTCAACTGATTGGATGAAGTCCAGCACATTGTGGAGGGTAATCAGCTTTACTCAAAGTCCTCCAATTTAAATGCTAAACTCATCCAAAAAAAAAATACCTTCACAGAAACGTCCAAAATAACGTTTGACCAACTATCTGGGCACTGTATCCCAGCCAAGTTGACACATAAAATTAAACATCACAACTTCTATATACCCATCACTCAGATTCACCCATTATCAAGGAAGTTGCTACATTTGCTCCAGCTGGCCCCCTTTTTTCTTTACTTTTTTTTGTTGGTGAAGTGTTTTGAAACATACCCCAGGCTCTATATCGGTCTATCCCAACCTACTTTATAAGTCAAGCTATCCAACTGCAAGGCATGCCCATAGAACCCTGTACCTCCAAGAGCTAGCTCAGTCCTCAGCTCTGAGAAACCTGGCCTCTCAGAGTGCCAGAGAGGAGGCTTCCTGACGTGCGGGCCCAATCAGCAGCCCCAAAAGCTGAGGTCCGATTTGTGAGACAATTTCCAAAGTCTCAGAAAGAAGTTTCCTCTATGCCCCAGCCACGTCTGTTTAGAACTTGACCTTGGTCAGGGGTGGGGGTGGGGGCAGGGAACAGGACTTGCACTTTCCACTCCAGTAAAGCTCTCTCCATTTTTCCATGGCCGTACATTGCTTTTATTTTCATGTTGTACCCGCCTGTTCCCCATCCATTTATTGCTTTCTCCTCCTTCTTTCTTCCCTTCTTCCTCCCCCTCATTCTTCCTCCCTGGCTTTGAGGCGTCTGGACTTTTGCACACCAAAGAAAGAAATCTATTTAATCTACCATATTTACAAGCTGCATAAACAAGGTACAGTGAGTGAATCATGGAAAAAATGCACTTTATGTGAAAAAGTTCATTATATGACTTTGTTCTATTAAAACAGCCGGGTGTAACTAACCCCATCCAGAGAATTTGGAAAAAAGGAAAAAAAAAAAAAAAGGACAAAAGAAAGAAACCCCTGAAAATGTCCTGTTGGCATATATATCTTACAATTTCTTTTTTTTTTTTTTTTTTTTTTGAGACGGAGTCTCGCTCTGTCGCTCAGGCTGGAGTGCAGTGGCCGGATCTCAGCTCACTGCAAGCTCTGCCTCCTGGGTTCACGCCATTCTCCTGCCTCAGCCTCCCAAGTAGCTGGGACTACAGGCACCCGCCACCTCGCCCGGCTAGTTTTTTGTATTTTTTAGTGGAGATGGGGTTTCACCATGTTAGCCCATGTTGGGATGGTCTCGATCTCCTGACCTCGTGATCCGCCCGTCTCGGCCTCCCAAAGTGCTGGGATTACAGGCTTGAGCCACCGTGCCCGGCCTCTTACAATTTCATATTAGCATTCATATAATTTCTGTTGGTTTAAGAACATTTAAATGGAGTTCTCCTCTAGGGAGAAGATATAGGGACTCATTTTCTGTTACTTTCTAATAATCTCCTCCTTAAAAATATATACATATATTTTTAAAAATTGTCCCAATAGATTTAAGGAACTAGGGTTAAAAACCAACCAACCGAATTAGTTCTTTTCTTGAGTTGTTGAGTAATTGGTAATCATTCTTCTACATTACTCTCATTTTGTTTTGTTCTTCTAACTTAATAATTTCTGTGTTGTTATTATGTGGGGCTTCCAGATTTTTTTTTTTTTTTTTTTTGAGACGCAGTCTTGCTCTATCACCCAGGGTAAGTGCAGTGGCACAATCTCGGCTCACTTTAACCTCCACCTCCCAGGTTCAAGCGATTCTCCTGCCTCAGCCTCCTGAGTAGCTGGGACTACTACAGGCACACACCACCATGCCCAGCTAACTTTTGTATTTTTAGTACAGACGGGGTTTCACCATATTGGCCATGCTGGTCTTGAACTTCCGATCCTGTGATCTACCTGCCTCGGCCTCCCAAAGTGCTGGGATTACAGGCGAGAGCCACTATGTCAGGTCCAGATTTTTCTATTTTTCTTATGATGATAACAATAGCAAGTTATTAAAATGCACCAGCACTATGCTGAACACCCCACATTAATAATTTTATTTAACCTTCACAAGAGCCCCATGAGAACATGGAGGTATCGTGGGGTTAAGGAACTGGCCCGGGCTCACAATTAAGAAATGGCAGCACTGAGGCTTAAACCTCACAGCCAAGCGTCGGCATCATTCAAAGTCTAATTTTCTAAGTAAAAAAAGCCAATTGGAAACAATGACTATGTTAATAGTAATAGAATTGACTTTAGGACATGGAATATGAGTGACTTTTAGTTTCTTCTTTAAATTTTACTAAAATTTCCAAATTTTCCAAGTGAATTATGGAATAGTGCCTTCAGAACTGTTTTATGGAGGAAATAATGTAATCCTGCCTAGGCTTAACTAGGGAAAACTGAATGTCTTTTATGAAGTATCTAAATACATCTGAGAGGAAAGAATACAAATCTCTGCATAACTCGTTGCACATACTGAGGTAGAATGCGGTGTTCTAGGGTGCAGACGACCTGGACTATCTTACCATCCATGAAGTAAGCGCTTTCCTTTTCCTGGGCCTCAGTTGTTCCATCTGTAAAGTGAGACTTATAGACTGAAATGGCTTTAAAAGACTTTTCTGGCTATAAACTTCTTGGTTTATGAAAAAACCTCTTTGAGGCCAAAGATGGCCTCTTTGTCACCAAATATTCAAAGATACTGCTTTATCAGAGCTGACGACGTCCTTAACAAGTAGGAAGGCCTTTCAGGCATTTTCCATCCTTCTATTTTGTCTATTGCTTTCAAGACAGAGGTGCAGAGGGGAACTGAAGGAGCGAGTAGCCAGGCTGAAGCTGGACTCTTAGGAAGTCTGACAAGAGACACAGGCCTGTTTTTAGGAGACACCAAATGGATGATACCCTCTCCTGGGGTGTGGATGGTCTCAGGCTGCTGTGAATGGTCTTTTCCTCTTCTGCAGAAACAGCTTCAAAACCTTCCTTAATGACAAAACAAAGACATTTGCAAACTGCATGGTTCAGAGTCCTCTCTGCTGCTTCCCAGGGGTCTGGGTTCCCATGCATGCGTCCCCCACCCCCTCCCCCTTCCCCGTGCTGCAGGCTGCCCTTGTTTTAAACCAAGAGTTAGGGCTCAGCCTAGGGGCACCGTCCGCCTCATCTCAGAGCACCTGGGTTCTCAAGGCTGGCAAATATCTCTCTTCCCAGGCCCCAAGAGAGGATGCAGCTGCTCTGCCCGCTAAGCTTTCCGCTTACCCCAGCCTCTGGAAAGGAAGGAGGGGGCCTTGGGCTGCCTGTGAGGTGGGGCCCAAAGCCGGCCCAGAGCCCTGGCTCTCAGACAGAAACTTCACCAGCGATTCTGAGGATCCCATTTCCCAGCACCACGCCCAGCCACCTTGGAGAAGTCAGCACCGAGAGCAGTGGAAACAAAATCAAAATGCAGGCACAAATAAGAGGAATAATCCTAATAATCTGAGACATGCTGCCCTTGCTAAAGGGACCATAAAGGGCATTTGTTTCTAATTAAACACCAAAACCCTAAACCTTTCAACTCTGCATCCACAACTACTGTAAATGTTTATGAAAAACGGGCAATTCTCGTTTAATTCAAACCATGCCAGAAATGCATTTTCGTTGTCTTGACCGGTGGAGAAACCCTATCAGCCCCAGCTTGAGCACATCTGAGCTCTAAACTGAGAAAGGCAACAGGCCTGCAAGTGAACCTAAGTCCTGAGCAAGACCTGGGTGAGGAAACAGCATCTCCTCATCATGGCCAACTCTCAAATGACACCAGAGTAAATGCCCGGAGTGTCTTCCAGAAAGAGAAATGGGTACCAGGACTGCCTGCATGTTAGGGGGAGGGTCACAGATGTCTCAGAAATAAATTAGGCTGCCCAGCAAAATGGTTAAAAGCAGAAGTTGTAGAGTCACACAACTTGGTTGGATCAACCTCTTACCACTGGGGTGATGTGGGCAAAATAGTTAAACTTTCTGTCTTGGGTTCTTCAAGAATCACTGTGACAGTGGCCGGGCGGGGTAGCTCACGCCTGTAATCCCAGCACTTTGGGAGGCCGAGGCGGGTGGATCACAAGGTCAGGAGATCGAGACCATCCTGGCTAACACGATGCAATCCCATCTCTACTAAAAATACAAAACAATTAGCCAGGCGTGGTAGCGGGCGCCTGTAGTCCCAGCTACTCGGGAGGGTGAGGCAGGAGAATGGCCTGAACCCGGGAGGCGGAGCTTGCAATGAGCCAAGATCCCACCACTGCACTCCAGCCTGGGCGACAGAGCGAGACTCCGTCTCAAAAAAAAAAGAAAAATCATTGTGACAATTAAGTGAGATGAAGCGTTTTAGTGTGATGGTGAGTGAACCTGCAAGGCCCCTGCCTTCATGAAGCTGATGGGCCAGGCAGAGAAGCAGATTAATCAGCAACCTGTGCTCAGCTCTAGAGTGTCTCCAGGTAGCTTTTCCAGTGCCCTCTGTACCTGTGGAGTTGCTGAAATCCTGCGCTGCTCACTCAGAAAACGAGTCACTGAGGCAAGATTTCAGCAGGAAAGAGCAGCCCATTCAATAATTCCAAAGTGACTGTACCCAGGGACTTGAGGAACCTTAAACGCCTATCCCCAAAGCCCCATGACTGAGCTCACAGCACCCAGAGACCATCACAATGAAAAGTACACTGGGCTGTGGAAACTCCCAGGACAGGAGGAAGCTCTGCCTCCTTAATCAGAGGATGGAAGTCCTCCCTTGGAGACAGACATTTCATTTTGGCTGAGAAGGACACAGCAGGGAAAAAGCCTCCAGGACTCACGTGATTGCATTTCCTAACTCTTCATCCAGCTTTAAAAATCAGGGGATTTCCTTTGCTAGTCTTTGGGGAAGAAGTTTAGGACCTAAAATCTAGGCCGGAGTACCCTTTCTCTCACTGCATGGATATTTCCACTCTAACGATGTCAACAGCAGCCTTTCAAAAGCGAAGAGCGACAGCCTCTCAGTGCCCCACATGGAGTCACATTACTGCCTGCTAGGCACGGGGTTTTGCTCCACAGCCTCCATTCACCTTACTTCCAGGAAGACAGACCAAGTTCCCACCTCCTCCACTTTCTGTCCAGAAGCTCCCACCACCCCGGTAAGCTCCAGACATAGAGCATATGACTCAACTTGGCCAATCACAGCATCACACTCTCTGGCCCGCAGTGACTCAATCGAATCCAGTGAGATGAGCTGAGAGTTTTGCTGAACTACTGCAGAAAAGGCACCTGCTCTTTGCCTGTGGATCTGAATCTGGAAGGATGATGGCTGGCAGCCATTTGCTACCAGCGGCGCCTGAGGAAGTAACCAACACACGCAGGAGAGGAGAGGCTCAGGGTGGAGACAAATAGCTCCTGACCACATCATCTGGGCCCCTGGGAGCCACCATGCATGAAGGTGGGTCTCAATCTTCTAATTCCACAAGCCAGTAAATCCTTTCATTTGCTTAAGTGATTTTCAGCTGGTTTTTCTTTCACTTGCAAATGAAAGAGTTGAAAAAGGGAAGAGCTGAATAGGGGATAGAGAAGAGGCAAAAGCTATGAGTAAGATCAAACAATTATTTACTGCACGTCTACTACACGCCTGGCACTGTGCTCTGTTCACTATGGGATACCAGACACACACATAGACCTAGAGTTTACAATCTTTTAGGAGAGATGAGACATGAGTTTGAGTGACTGTAATATAAAGAAAAAATATGACAAATGCTGTGAGCAGGGAATAAAAAGTTCTGCTGACACACAAGGAGTGAGACCCTTCTTCTGGCTAAAGGCCAGGAAAAGGATTCATGGAGATGGCTTGTAGCACTGCTTTGAAGAGAGCTGGAATTTGACAAGCAGAATTTGGGGTGGAAAGTGGCAGATGGCCCCCCCAGTGGAGGGGACAGTGTGAGCAAAGGTGAGAGAGACATGTTCTAGAATGGCAGACATCGTGTTGACAGACAAGCACCAGGGGAAACAAAGGGCAGACATCGGGAATGCTGTAGGGTCCTGGCCAGGGCCCTCTCTTCCTTTCAGGGAACCTCTAATGTCTTTGTGTCTATCCTGCAGCCATTCTGGCTGAAGTCCTGCCATCCTGGGTTGCTGAGGGGAGGGGTTTCCACAACAGATATCAGCCTGCAAAAGATTCTAGCTTTTGCTTCTCCTGGTCACCCCTTGGGGAATCCTTTATGTATTAAGTAGTTGCCATGTGAGATCTACTACCACTAAAAGGTAAACAGCTCAGTTAGCACTCTCCAAAGGCTGCTTCTAGCATAAAGCCATGCCACATGGGCAAAAATCCATCTGGGAAAAGATTGGGAGGAGCACTCTACTCAAAACCTTACATGGTCTGATTCCTGCCAACCTCTTCTCACTCCATGGCCCCCTCTGCTTTCTGCATTCCCTATGGCTTCCAGCCACAGGACCTTTGCACATGCGGTTCTCTCTGTCTGGAACACCACCTTTTTACCTAAGCAACTCCCACTTATCTTTCAAATCACAACTCAGGTGCCACTTCATCATAGAAGCCTTTGCTCATGGTCCTGTAGGGCTCAAGGCCTCCCAGTACAGGAGTTAAAGACAAAGGTTCCAGAGTCAGAATGCCTGAGTTTGAATTCTGGCTCTAGCGCTTACTAGTTTTATGACCTATCTGTGCCTCTGTTTGCTTATCTGTAATACTGGCTAATTAACGGAGGGGCTTGATAGGGGTAACAGTGTTGACAGATAACACTGAATGAATATGAGCTATCATCATATGATTTCAGAGCAACTCGTCCTGCCTCTTTGCCTAGTCACAGTTGCAAGTTAATGCATTCATGTGATTCTTTGATTAACAACTGTCTTTGCCAATTGACTAAATGCCCTACTATTAATAGGTAGAACAATGTCTGGTTTTGCCCACCTCTAGCACTTAGTACCCTGCCTGGCACACAATAGATGGCTTAAAAATATTTCAGAAATGCAGGTATGAATAAAAGAACCCAGAAGGGGGAAAACAAGGTCCCAAATATTCTTATATTTACAGAAACTCTGACCTCAAAATGTCACTCTAAATAACCAAGGAGCAAGATCTCAAAAGTTGCAAACATCTGTGGTTTCAAAGATGAAGAAAACAGGTTCCAGAAGATGCTCCAGCCACTGAATTCCTCGTTAGCAATTCATTTCCTGAAAAATGGACATGAGGCTGGAGTAAACGTGGCCAGCCAACCAGATGCAATGCTCTGAAGTTAACAGAAGTTTGTCTGATGTGCATTGAATGACTATAATTCCTTTTCTAGTATCACTAGCAGTTACAGAGAGGTTTCTATGAGTGTGACCTTTGGCCCAGATTTTAAATAATACTACGCTTTGCTGCAATGCTGTTTTCTGAGAGTTTACATCTTTGGGGTATGTTTTTAATATATGCCTCATAATGGGTCAAATTATCCTCTGAGATCCAAGCTAGATCTCCCAAGTATAGACTATGTTATAGATCTAGGGGTAAACAGTGGTTTCCGTGTCAAACTTTTGATCCATCATTATTCTGTGATCCTCCAGGAAGGAGGGCTCAGATGCAAATGACCAAAAGTGGGCACAGTTTGTAAGGAGGCATTAGTATTTCACTTTGCAAAACATGTTAGTCCTGCAGCAAGGTCTGGAGATGCAGATGGGTAGGCTGAGAGAGCAGGAGACGCAGATGCTGGAGCCCTCACCTTGGGATTTACCAAGGCATGTGGCTCCAACTGGGTATTGGTTTTCCCTGGAGCAGGGCATGACCTTTTAACCAGTCTTCCTTTTTTCATGCTCCCTTAAACCAGTCCAGCATCTCTCTATGGGCCTGAACCACAGAGATGCCTTTCTCCCTGACTCCTCAGCCTTCTGAAAGTTTTTCCACATTTTTTCTCCTTCCAAGAAAGCAATGGTTCTCCATCTCAGAGGTTCTGATTTCAGGAAGCATCCGTGGAGTGTAGTTCTGAGAAGAAAGCACCCAAAGTGATGAAGAGTAGTGTGTGCATACACCTAAGGCCCACACCCTTCTAGGGTGGGACGGAAGCCATAGCTCCAGGTGCCTATAAAATCCAGAACTCACAACCTCAGGGTTCCTACCTCTTTACCTCATTTTAGGTCTCAATAGCTATCTGTTTAGCAGCTAAGTTGTTGGTTTCCAGCAGGCTACAAATCAAATTAGTGACATCAGACAACACATGTGTCCCCAAGAGACCTGGCCCATGAAGTAAGGCTGGAAGTCCCCAATGGATGGGGCCTGGGCACTGTGCAGGGCTAGACTGTCAGGGATGCAACCTAGATCCCTGCAAAACTCCCCATGGAGCGGCCTCAGAGGACAACACCCTCAGTCTATCCATCAATGTCCTCCTTGCCTTTGGCCTCTCTCCACTGGAGATGTGAACAAAGAGAGAACAAGAGAGATTAATTTATTTTTAATCCTTCCTTTCCAGCAAGGGCTTGACCTCGGGCTTTGGCCTGTTTCAGCTTCTCCCCAGGCAAGACCATATTTCATGCTGAATCATCAGTTTCTGGGGAAACAGAGTGCCACCCCACAGCGTACGGATGGCCATGCTATCTTGAAGGAGCCCACAGGGGCTGCTCAGACATTATCTCATCCATCCCTACCCTTGGAGCAAGATGGGAGCAAGGAGCCGTTATCTTGGATGTGCTGCTGAAGGAACTTTAGCCCAGAGACAAGGTGCTTCTCTGGAGTAGTGCAGTACCAGGCCCTTCTTAGCTCCAGGCAAACCCTCAGCAGCCCCTCGCTTCTTGGGCCAGAGGAAAGCATGGCGGTGAAGAACCCTGCAGACCTTGACTACTCAGCTCTGCCATTATATCTCAAGAGCAGCCATAGGTCAGTGAACAGGTGTGGCTGTGTTCCAATACAACTTTACTTAAAAAAACAGGCAGTGGGCTGACATTGGCTCACAGTTCACATTTTGCTGACCTCTGCCCTTAGTATAAGGCTATTTCTTGCTCAAGAAATGATCTTAGTATGTCAGGTTGGAGCAAGGTTTCTCAACTGCAGTGCTATTGACATTTCAAGCCTGAGAATTGTTATAGGGGTCTGTCCTGTGCACCTTGGTCTCCTGGAGTCCTAAGCTGCCATGTAAGAAACTGTACCACCCACAGAGAAACCATAGGAGAGGCTTTGAGAGTACATGGAGAAGAGAGGCCCAGCAGTGCCCAGCCTGCAGCTGACCCCACCAAGGCCCTTGGCATGTGACTACAGCCATCTTGGATGCTCCAGCCGAGGACAGCCACCAGCTGAGTATCGCTGAGGGACCACGCTCCATGTCCACATGGAGCCAAACTTCCCAGCTTAGTGCTTATGTAATTCCTGACCCACAGAATTCTGATATGTAAGAAAATGGTTGTTTAAGCCACAAAGTTTTGGGGGCATTTGTTATACAACAAGAGGTAACTGGATACATATCAGTGAAGAATGAAAAAAATCTATCATTTAACCAAATATCTTACCAACCTAGGTTAGAAATCTGATCAAAGGGAAATGAAATGATCACAAACCCATTGTGGTAGCAGATTATTTAGGTCACTCTCTTGGCAGATTGTTGGCCCAGTAAGCCCCTAATATTCCTTTAGTGAGTACACGGAACCTCTTCTCCCAACAAGACTCGGGGCTTGTCGGGGAGGGCCCGCCACATCTCCTCTTCATGGCTTGGGAAACCTGAAAGGCTGGCTCATCAATATATCGATAGCCAAAGGCAAACATGGCTTTACCAGTTCAGGCAGAAGCTTTAGATGATGTCGGCATAGTCATAGTAGAAAGAGCACCAAACTACTGCTGCTTTTCTTAAAAAAAAAAAAAAAAAAAAATTAAGAGCAAGAAGAAAAACTTTGGGCTAGAAATCAGATATCTTGGCATTTCTATCACCGTGGAAGATGACAAACTATATGACCTTAGACAAATTTCTTTACTTCCCTGGTTTTTCATTTTTTCCATGTGTCCATTATGGCTTTGGACAAGCTCAGAGGTTTTCATATCTACTTTTTGAAAGCCCACAGAAGCCCCTCAAAGGCTGTGAGTGCATTTCTGTGGGTCAGAGGGTGGTTAAGAAGGCTTGGCAAACTGGGCTCCAAGTCCTCTAGCTTCATTTCACTCAAAGGCATTCATGGGCATTCGTCAGAACTTAATTTGAAACTGAAAGCTAAAACATGCTTGCACATCACCGGTCTTCACAATTTGTAAGGTCCTTTTAGAATCTTCATCCCTAAATTCTCTGCCCCTAATTTTGATGGGGAATGAGTGTGGCATTTTGTGTATTTATTTTCCCCACTGTCCCTTTCAGAAGGGTTGGCATGGTGGGCTACTCACCTTTTTTCTTGCACTGTATCCATCCTCCCTTCTTCTAATAATAGCACTCCCAATTTCCTCTGGGAAACTATCCGAGGTCTACTCTCAGTCCATGACCCATCTGAGTGGGAGCATGTGAGCAGACCTGGTCAATTAAAATGCAGCATCCCCTTGGCCATGCCATATTGTTAAGTCATGAATGGGCACAGAACCTAAGCCAGCCCAATGAGAGTCTGTGTTGAATTTTCACTGGAACCACCAGAAAAGTGGCCATCTCTTTCTGGAATTGTAGAATGCTAGCCTGGAGTTGACAGAAGCCATCCTGCCACCTCGGTGTGAAAGCCAGTTTAAGAATGAATCTCACCTAAAGGAGTGGAAAGCCAAGTGATGAAGAAAAAACAGCATCTTGATAGCATCACCTGGGCTGCTGGATTGAGCTATACCTCAAGGCAACAGGCCCTTGGATTTTCTAGTTCTTTAAGCTGAAAAATTCTCCTGCTGCCTTCTTTTTCCTTTTTGAGATGGAGTTTCACTCTTGCTTCCCAGGCTGGAGTGCAATGGTGTGATCCCTACTCACTGCAACCTCCACTTCCCTGGGTTCAAGCGATTCTCCTGCCTCAGTCTCCCGAGTAGCTGGGATTACAGGTGCCCACCACCACGCCTGACTAATTTCTCCAGAAACGTGGGGTTTCTCCACGTTGGCCAGGCTGGTCTTGAACTTCTGACCTCAGGTGATCCACCTGCCTAGGCCTCCGAAAGTGCTAGGATTACAGGCATGAGCCACTGTGCCTGGCCCACTGCCTTCTTTTTTAATTAAGCTAATTTGAGTTGAGTGTTTGTCACTTGAAACTGAGTATCTCAGCTAATAGAAGAAGTAAGTACAGCTTAATTGAGTCTGGGATGCCATATAAGAAAAGTCCAAGTGTTTTGCATACTCTGCTTGCAAAGAAAACAGCCTCCCGGGTTGGTGGCCTGAGAGTTTGTGCAACACCAAAGAACACCAAGCTCAGCCAGCCCAATTGCACTCCCATCCTCCCCTCTTTTGTTTCATTTCTTTCCAGCTGCACTGTCCTTTATGGAGCTCATCTTTCTCCAGCTAAGACATCCAGAATGAGATGCTATTGGAAGACATTTCTGTCCATGCTAATACCTGTGTTTAAATTTTTTTGTTGTTGCTTTAAAAAAATGATCATGATATGATAGCAAATGAATGTTGGCAAATTGCCAACTGACAGGCGTAAAATTTTATGAACATGCACATTCCAGAGGAATGTGGAAATAAGCCATCCACTGTAGTCCAGTTTGGCAGAAATATTACAAAAATATAAGCTTGGCATATATTGTAATTCATTTAAAGATGCTTAAAAACCCATCCATCAACCTTGCACAGAAGGTCAAAGAAACGCATGAATCCCAAATAAACAGTAACTGATGTACAAGGAAAAGGCCTGAATATCAACTCCAGATACCAGAGAGACTGTACACATATGAAGAGGATGAAGGTGCTGTTTGTTTGGAAGGCTGAGCTTCGAAAACCTTCATTAGTGTTTAAAAAGAAATAATAATCATTTCTTAGCAGTGAGGTGGACTGTTTCCCTCTGCGTGGCCGTAAGAATTCTGCTCCTCTGGGAGAATTTTGCTGAAGAATTGGTGAGAATGCATCCTGAGTGTCTTTCCCCCCCCCCCCCCCTTTTTTTTTTAACTTCAAGGACTATATCTGCAATAATCAATTGCTGTTGTATATCTGGTACCTGGACCCTCTTCACTTTGTCACGAGCATGGAGGAGCTAACTTACTTCTTCCCAGCCCCAGGATGGGCTACTGACTGGGACTTAGCCAATCTGATTACTTAACCCCTGGTCACAGTGATGGGTTCAAGGTTGGGTAAGTGCTCCATCTGAGTCTTCCATGAGATCTGATAAGAGAACACTGAGGGAGACAGACAGAGACAGTGACAGAGGATCCCTTCAGAATCCTACCCAGAAAGGGTCATGGAATGTGGAGAAATTTCTACCTTTCCCCCAGCCATACAAAGGGAGCTTCCTGTAGAAGAAGGGAATGAGTACAACATGCAGAGAGAAGCAGAGAAGAGAGATGAACGCAATAGCGGTGGGAGAGATGGAGAGACAGAGAGATAGACAGAGACAGAGACAGAGGCAGAGAGATCTGAGAACCAACTGTGCCTGCCAACAGAGCCACTCCTGCCTGGGCTCCTCAGTAACATTAGCCAATAAATATTCTTTTCAGCTTTGTTCAGTTTTGAGCTGGGCTTCTGCCACTTGGAACTGAACTAATTTTAACTGATACAGTTACCCACAATATTTGCAGTGTGATCAAGACCATAAGAGAAGTTGGATAAAGGAGGAGGATGACACGGTTCTTACTTCAAAGGAATTCGCAATCTAATTTGTGTTCAGTTCGGTAATGGTTTGCTAAGCATCTATTCTGTTCTAAGGCACAGTGTCTGGTGACTCCAAGATCAGGATGATACAGATCTCATCCTATAGGATCTCCCTGCTGAGCAATGGGGTGGATGTCTGCCTGATGTTTTGAAGATGGAGAGATCTGTTGTTATTTGGAACCAGGAAGGCACCATTCTGCTAGAGAGGAAGGTAAACAAAGTCTAGGGGAAATGAAAAAGCTTGGGGGATATAAACTTGGAAGTCTAGTTAGAGTATTTCATACCATGGAAAATTATTAAAAAGAGATTGCAAAATATTCATGCTTCCCTGATGCCCTCTAGTCCCCGAATTCTAAGCGGCCTTTTTCCACCCATGTGTTAACCAGTTGTGAAACTGAGGTGTGGTTTATCATAAGTTGTTTAAATGCTTGAGATTGAGCTTCCCTGACTGTAATATGGGAATAATACTCACGTTGCAGTATTATTGTGACAGAGCCACTGCCAGCTGTCCACTCCACTTACGGTACACTGTTCTTCTTTGTTATAGAGTTTGTTACTTTCAGATGGACACACAGCTATTAGAATAATGACTACATTTCCCGGGCTCCGTCACAGCTCTGTAGAGCCATTTGTCTAAATTCTGACTGATGAAATATAAGCAGAGGGACTGCAAATAGTTTCTAAGAAGTGTCCATAGAAAGACCCTCCTTCTTTGACCCATTCCCATTCCTGTGGCCAAAATACAGCCACTAAGGCTGGAGCTTGTGAGCAACCATTTTGATTTAGAAGGCAGAATCCATGTCCTAGGACAGGGATCAGCAAATGTTTTCCATAAAGGGTCAGACAGTAAGGATTTCTGGCTTTGCTGGCCATATGTTCTCCGTGGCAGTACTCAGCTCTGCTGCTGGAATACGAAAGCAACCATGCATACTATGTAAAAGAACGAGTGTGGCTGTGTTCCAATAACACTTCACTTATAAACTCAGGCGGTGGGCTGCAGGCCATAGTTTGCTGACCCCTTTCTCTAGGATGGAAGAGCAGCAGGTTAAAGGTACCTGGGACCCTGATGACATCGTGACACCCATGACCCAGACATGGACTGCCTCCCACCAGATTTATATCATATAAGAAAAAAAGAAGTTTCACAATTATTTTAGAATTTCTGTCATGCGAAGCCAAACCTAATTCTAACTAAAATAGTTGTTTAAGGAATGAATAAGTGATGTATATAAAATATCCAACATAAATATTAGAAACAAATGGATATTGAATGAAATAGGTATTTCATAATAATAACCAGATAGCTGTATTCAAAAAAGCTTTAACCCACCTCTGAGTTAAGAACACAGTGGCCAACGGGTACTGGAAGCCTGCCGGGAAGAGAGGAGAGAGGCCCAGGCCACAGGCAGACTGTGCCCTTTCTGCCCTTTGCCGTGCACTGGTCTAGAGGGGTCAGTGAATCCACGTTCCACCTCTGCATTTCCCTCTAATATATCAGCATGGTATTCCTTCCCAGCCTGCTGAGATGCTGCCATCAGGACTATCATAAACCACTCAGAAAAAAAAAAATTGCTAAACTTTATTAAACATCATAAAAACGATGTGACTGCCTAGATCCATGTAGACTCACTTGGGTTGGAGTGCCCAGGCTTGGCCGTAAGTCACTCTTTGGCAACCAAAACCACATGAAACATCGTGTTGAAAACTTGCTAAATCATTTGTCACTCAAAGGCTTTTAAAATAAAATACTTTCAGAAATAATCATTTGATTTCAGACTCTGAACTGCAGGCTGCACTGAGATGGATGTAAATACTCTGTCTGCACAGGCACATTCAATAGCCACTGAAATCAGGGCGAGTCAAAAGTCTTTTGCTGCTAAGTTTCAAATCCAAAACTATACTTCTCTCAAATTCCAAATTTCTTCTTCCTTATATCTCAAATGAAATTGTTGCATCCAGCAAGGAGGCAGAGTGATCTCTCAGCTTGGGGGAAAAGTCCTGGCCACTGAGTGCTCTGGCTCTGGATGGAGTAGCTTGACTTTCACTCTATGATGTCCACTCATTGAACTTCCTGTGGTGTATCAAGAGCATCTGCTCAGTCCTGACAGCGTGGATTCAAATCCTGATTTTACCACTTACTTTGACTTTGAGCAAACCCATAATGTCCTATCTGCGATTGCATAGGTACATGAAGAATTAAATCTGTTCATTCACTCACCATAAAAAATGTTTTTACACACGTACTATGTGCCAGGTACTGTTTGATGTGCAAGGAACAAAGTAGGCAAATAGCCTGCATGTATCAGGCCTGGTGCAAAGTAATTATTCAACGAATGCTTGCTGTTACTATTCTGGTAATTCTATTTATTTATTTATTTATTTATTTTTTATGTATTTATGATGTAGTCTCGCTCTGTTGCCCAGGGTGGACAGGTTGGAGTACAATGGTGCAATCTCCACTCACTGCAACCTCCGCCTCCTGGTTTTAAGGGATTCTCCTACCTCAGCCTCCCGAGTAGCTGAGATTACAGGTCTGTGCCACCACCCCTGTTTAAGTTTTGTATTTTTGTAGAAACAAGGTTTCATCATGTTGGCCAGGTTAAACTCCTGACCTTGACCTCGAGTGATCCATTCGCCTCAGTCTCCCAAAGTGCTGGGATTATAGGCGTGAGCCACCGTGCGACAGAGCGTTGCTCTGTTACTCAGGCTGGAGTACAATGGTGCAATCTTGGCTCACTGCAACCTCTGCCTCCTGGGTTCAAGCAATCCTCTCACCTTAGCCTCCCGAGCAGCTAGTCACCATGCCCGGCTAATTGTTTTGTATTTTTAGTAGAGATACAGTTTCACCATGCTGGCCAGGCTAG
Organism: Mandrillus leucophaeus; assembly: GCF_000951045.1. Taxonomy (NCBI): domain Eukaryota; kingdom Metazoa; phylum Chordata; class Mammalia; order Primates; family Cercopithecidae; genus Mandrillus; species Mandrillus leucophaeus. The sequence goes on along the minus strand of NW_012106141.1, from coordinate 8,094,651 downwards.
TCTCGAACTCCTGACATCAAGTGATCTGCCTGCCTCAGCCTCCCAAAGTGTTGAGATTATAGGCGTAAGCCACTGTGCCTGGCCAATAATTCGTTTTTAATATGTGTGTGTGTGTGTGTGTGTGTGTGTGTGTGTGTGTGTGTGTGTATATATATATCAGACCATATTCCAAGTGCTAGAAATCCAGAGGGAAATAAGAGAAGAGCATATTCTTATAGCACTTGCATATGGAGGGGAGGGCAGGCAATATACAAATATGTAAACAAGATCCTTCCCTATGGTTTATTGCCATGAAAGCAACTAGCCAGGGTTATATGATGGCAAACAATCAATGATGGAGTGGTGAGAAGAGTTGTGAGTTGCAGAAACTGCTTGAACCATCATTGCCAATCTGGAGGTGAGCACTCCAGGCAGAGCAATAGGCCTGTGCAAAGGCCCTGAGGCCAGCATGTTGGGGAACAGACAGGAGGCCAGTTAAGCAAAGGGAAAGTGAAATAAGGCAAGGTTAGAAAGGTGAGTAGGTACCTTATGGGACTGGGAAGTCCTCATAAGTCATTTGGATTGCATCCAAATAAAACAAGATTCCACTGGAGGGTTTTAAGGGAGAGCTTGATTTGATTTTCATTTCAAAAACTGGTCCTTCTGAGTGCATAGAGACTAGGGTGGAAGCAGGACTCAGCTGGGAGGTGATGGTGGCCTGGAGTGGGTGGTGAATGGTGAGATGGTAAGAAACGGACAGTGGTGAGGCTGACAGGAGGTGAGAGAGGAGGGAGAGTTGTGGATGATGCCAAGGTTTTTCAGGAGGAGGACTGCATCTGGAGTGAGGGTGAGAAGGCACTGAGAAGGAGATTTCCCAGTGGCCGATGGAAGCAGGATCTGGGGCCCTAATCAGGGCTTTAGAGTCATCACCCATGAAGCCAAGGGGAGGGATGAGGTCACCACAGTGATTAGTGAAGCAACAGACAGCAGCCTGGAAAATTTCCTTCCGGCCTTTTCCCTCATAACTGTTTTATCACTATCTGGTGAGTTTCACTCCTGGTGATGGCTTCCCTCTTTGGGCCCTTCTAATCTGTTTCCTTTTAGAAGGTGGCTGTTTTCAGTGGTTTTTCATTTCTTTCTCTGGACTAATTTTATTGCTCATAGCCTTCTCTTCAGCTGCCTTGGCAGGGAGATGCTGTATATTAAAATAGTTATTATTTTATTTTATAGCTCGGTTGAATCTATATTCAGCTCATTACAAGTATATAGGCCTCACTAGCCAAGTACATTTCATAATGGTGAACTCTTACTGAGAAAGAAATCTCATGTTCTCTCAGTGTCTCCCAGGAGGTTGCCCTCTGAATTGTGATGAGTGGCATGTGGGCACGAGATGCCTACAGGTTGGATCAGTGCTAGTTAAATCATTGCCCTGGTTCAACTTGGCCAGGGACCCGTGTGGTCTAAGCTCAGAGTGATGAGGAGGTAGAGGAGGAGTCATCCAGCAAGCAATAGTTAGCAGGCGTCTCAAAATTAATATGTCCAAACCCAAGCTCCGGAACATCATCATTTGGCTCTTCCTGTAATCTTCCCCACTCTGGATGGCGGCAGCCTCCAGACTGCTCAGCCCAAAACTCTGCAGCCATCTTTGGCTCCTCTTTCCCTCATGTTCCACATCCCATATTTCAGCAAATACTATTACCTCTCACTTGAAAACCCATCCAAAATCCAACTGCTTCCCTCCATCTCCACTGCCATCACCTTGGTCCAAACCATCAAACGTCTACTTCAATAGCTTTCCTGCCTTTGCCCCCATCCTGTTTATTCTCACAGAGAGAAATAGCCAGACAAATCCCACTCAAATGAAGTCAGCTCATGACCAACATCTGCCAATATCTTCTGGTGACTTCCTTCCTCACTCAACAGCAAAAGCCAAAGCCTTCACTGTGACCCATGAGACCCTACAGTCTGACCTGCTCCCCCTCTGACGCATCCCTGACTGTTCTACCCATGCTCGCTCCACTCATGTCATGTGTCATGAACACGGGCTAGGCACAGTCTCACCTCAGGGGCTTTGCATGTGCTGTTCCCACCGCCAGGAAAGCCTCGACCCTAGATATCACCAAAACTCCCTCCCTCACCTCCTTCAGGCCTTCCCTCAAATATGACATTCTCATGGAAGCATTCCCTTGGGACGATTCCAGGAACTTCCAGGTAATGTGATTGAGCGGGAGGGGCTACACATTACCCTTGAACCCGCTTCAAGGAAACACCACCAAAACTCTAGAATTCGTCACCCTCAGGGAGCAAGAATGCTTATCTATCAGAAGCCTAGCACGCAACAGCTTCCCAACCTATCTGATTAAACAAATACACATGAAGACCACATTTGGTAGCAAGAAAGCATTAAAAAAACTCCTCCAAGATTATCTTGGGTCAAATCTGAAGAAGGAATCTGTACTGTTCCATTCCGATGGCATGTTTAAGGTCAGTGGCTGAAAAATCTGCAGAACCAGTTGGGTCCCTAGGCAGAAGGGGCAGGGAAGAGGCATGCAGTGCTCTGCCAATGGGGAGGAAAAAAATTTAATGAGGGCAAGATAAGAGCCAGACGTGTGGAAATATTTCTCTTTGAGGATATTCTTTGTACCAATTACTCTTCAAAGATATCATGTTAGCATTTTTGGCACGACTTGACAATTAAATTAGACGAATGGTTTTCAATGTTTTTGCATTTGATGTGCCTGAAACTCCTCTTAAGCTAAAACGTTCAGCCCATCACACACATTTTTTTAAACTTTGGCAAGTCATATCAACACTGATTTCAATTAAGTCAAGAATTTAAAAACATTTCACTACTCATCTTTTTGAAAAATGACATGACATATAATTAATTGGGCTTGATGATCATTTTGTGGTGTCCAAAGTTTGGGGATAGAAAGAAACACAGTCAATAAATTTCTACTTCTAAGATGACTTCATTTCTATGTTTTTTTTTGAGACGGAGTTTATTACCCAGGCTGGAGTGCCGTGGCGTGATCTCAGTTCACTGCAACCTCCGCCTCCCAGGTTCAAGCGATTTCTCCTGCCTCAGCCTCCCAAGTAACTGAGATTACAGGTGTGCCCCACCATGCCTGGCTAATTTTTTGTATTTTCAGTAGAGACGGGATTTCACCATGTTGGCCAGGCTAGTCTTGAACTTTTGACCTCAAGTGATCTGCCTGCCTTGGCCTCCCAAAGTGCTGGGATTACAGGTGTGAGTCCCTATGCCCGACCCCCCATTTCTTATATTCATTGAGTCTCTCCTTTTCTCCCAGGAGCTAATGGGGCTTTAAATCTCCCACCCGTCTCAATTTCATGCTCCAAAATTGGTTCTTGTCCTGGTACTTCTGGTCCCAGCTCAGTCACAGGCAGGGTGGGGCAGCAGGAGAGGCTGTGCTGAACGCTGGAAAGGTGCCCAATCACAGCATGGTCATGGTAGGAAGTTTGACCAGAAGAGAGGCGAAGTCCACATCTTATCTCTATGGTTGGAGTTTTCCGCTTGCTGATGTGACAAAGTAACCTGACAAGAGAATGATTTCCAGGTTGGTTCCAAATGGTCTGGGATGAGGTGAGTGCAGAGGGAGGGCCAGGAGGAGCTGCAGCCAGATGATGCATGGGGCTGTTCTGCAGGACATCTCTCCCAGGAGTTCAAAGGGTTCTGACGATATTCTCTAACTCACCACTGGCATGCCCGGGAAAGAACAGATGGTCTGTGGTCAGATAAGCCACCTAGACTGGGATGTGATTAGGGTGGTCAAGGAAAATTACAAAACCTTGGAGCTTCCCTTTCCTTCCCCGACTTCTGGCCTCTGCCCTTACACAAGTCTTGTTTTGTTTTGCTTTGTTTTCCTTGCTTTTAACAGGCTCCAATTTTTCATTTTAGTTTAGTCCACTTTGACCAGCATTAATAATGAGAAGTGGGCTGGGCGCAGTGGCTCATGCCTGTAATCCCAGCACTTTGGGAAGCCGAGGCAGGAGGATCACAAGGTCAAGAGATTGAGACCATCCTGGCCAACATGAGGAAACTCCGTTTCTACTAAAAATACAAAAATTAGCTGGGTGTGGTGGCGCATGCCTGTAATCCCAGTTACGTAGGAGGCTGAGGCAGGAGAATTGCTTGAATCCAGGAGTTAGAGGTTGCAGAGAGCCAAGATTGCGCCATTGCACTCCAACCTGGCAATAGAGCGAGACTCTGTCAAAACAAACAAAAAACAAAAGCAAAAACAAAACAAAACAAAACAAAGAACCAAAAAAACCCCAGTAATTCAATGTCTTCTTCCTTACTAGACAGAAAACTCTATGAGGACACGAATCGGGTCTGTTTTATGGACAACTGTGCTCCTGACAGCCTAGCTGTAGCAAGTGTGGCTTTTTATTCTGATGCTGTGACATTTGGGGCCTTAGGGACCTGGAGGACACTGCCTCTCCCAGGGCTAGCTAATTCCTAGAGATAGTAAACAACTTGACTTGGAGCTCACCTTTTATATGCAAACCAATCAATCCAAAGCCCCAACCCCAACTACCTCCTCCCTTCTGGGGCTCCTCTAGGGCCCTCACACTCCCCAGACCATTATTCCCCTGCCCTAATTACCCTGGGGCCAAGCACCAGACAGTGAGGAAAACAGCTACACCCCAGAGTGCGCTGAAATGATTCAAGCTAGTCAGTTCTGAACCTGCTCACCCTGCCTTGCTTGCCTTTCCCACAAAAGCCACAATAAAGGCTCTTGCCCACATTTTCCCCGGGCTCCCTCTGCTTTCGGACCAAACAGAATAGTCGAATTCTGTGGAGTGTTCAGAAGTGCTTCCTGAGTGGCCCTGCGTGATGTGGTGTGCCTTCCCCTCTCGGAATTGTGAGTAACAAACCATCTTTTCAATGGCCTCACCAGACTGATTAAGAATAAAACCTACATTCTAAAACACTAGCACAGGGCCTAGCACACAGTAAGTGCTCAATGAATACCTGCAGGGAGGACTGAATGAGCCTTTCCTTAAATGTAAGAGTCCACAAAAACTTCTGGATACTGTTCCTTCTCGCTTCAGCCTTGTCCTTCCTTACAAGAAAATGTCAACACCAGGCCACCTGCCTGGGCCGAAATTCAGGTGTTCCCTCCAGACCCAGGGAGTGCAGTTCTTCCTGCCACCCACAGGGTCTGTGCAGCCCAGGAAGGCAAGACTGACGATGTTCCTGAGGGAGGTGGCATTGGGACAGTAAAGGGCATTTCCTGGCTGCCTGTCATCATGAGGCATTCCAGCTAGCGAGGAAAACAAAGACGGCGGCCAGGGAGCGTCGCCTTTTATGGTTTCATCCTGGCTGCACTTCAGGAGCAGCCCAGAAAGTGGCCTGGGGGCCAGGCAGGCTTTGTCACCCACTTATGTTCACCTCGGTCCCTGGGCCAGTGGCTGGAGAAATGCTTGTGGCCCGGCCAGCAAGAGGCACAGGAACCTGAGGGTGAGAATTTGATGGTAGAGGGAACACCATTCCTGGCGGTGTGCTTTCCTCAATCCTCAATATCATCTCCCACGAGCACCCATGTAGGCAACAGAAAGGAGTTGAAGCAATTCTATGCTTAAATAATACCAGGGGCCATGTTTTGGACCCTCGGGGGATATTTGGAATCTTCTAGAAAATAACTAATATTTATTGAGCAGTTCTTTTACACAAGCTCCTACATGGAGCACTTTGTAATCTTGACAGCCAAGTCTCACAGTAATCCTGCCAAGCCGTGTCAGCAACCCCATTTTCAGATGGGAACACAGATTCTGACTGGGGCTGGGGGACCTGCCTAAGACCACATAGTGAAGGGTGGGGCCAGGTGTAAACCCCTGCTATCTAGCTTTCCCTTACCCTGGAGGGCCTCCCTCCAATAGTCAAATTCTGTTAAGCGTTTAAAAGCCGTAGCTGGTGACCTCTAGGGTTCTCAGCCGCCCTTTCTTTACAGTGAGGCAGTTGCCCCAGATGATCCCACTAAGGGGCTTTTTCTACTCTATAACTTTAATTCAGCAAGCAACACTTGTAACAACACCTCTAAGTACTGCAGGTCTTCCTCCAGGAACTCAGAAACCCCAGGGCCTCTGATACCCCTTTTATATGGAGGCTGTGTGACCTTGAACAAGTTACTTAACTTCTCTGGGCCTCAGAAAAGAGAACAAAATAGTCCCCAACCAGGTTTGACCACAAAACACCAGGCACCTTCCAAGTGTTCTCCACTTATACCACCTCCTTCCCCATCAATAGTCTTGTCTCAAAGTAAATATTTCTGGTATGTTATGGAATGACAGGACATAACACAGAAAGATGTCGGTAAGGAATGGGCTTTGGTATGGAACAGACCAAATCTTACCTCCAATGCTTATGAGCAAAATATTTAGTTTTCTCTGTGCCTCAGTTCCCTCATCCGTAAAATGGGCACAGATAATAGCAATTGTTTTACGGGGTTATTTGAGAATTGCCTGAGATGATGCATTAAGCATGAAGCCAGGCAACAGCAAGTACTCAATAAATGTTAGCCAGCCATTTGATTGTTGAACTTTAAGATTCACTTTTCTCTTTTTGCATGCCTCTCCATCTGGAGTGATGATACTGAAGAGTAACAGATGCGAGGGGGCCAGGATAGTGGGGTCTGCGGCAGCAGCACCAAGAGGCAATGTCACAGCTAATTGGAGGCAGGCCCTGAACAAGGAAAGGCTAGGGTAGGTAGGTGACACACTGGGCTACTCCTCATGTGGTTCGTCACAGTTTTTATGACTTTCTTCTCCATTCGCACAGCCAAGGAGTCTTCCTCCTTCATCCTCTGCTTGCCAGAGTCAGCTGCCCGGACCTTCCTCAGCCCACGTGTCCCTGCCTCATCATTAATGTGAGTGCACACAGTTCATGCAGCAATGAAGCCTGCCACGTGCCTTCAGCCTAAGTATGGATTCTGTCAACACACTTTTTTTGGAGTGATGAAGAGCCGTAAATTTCCTTAGTCCTAGATTGCAAGATTTTCCTACTTTTAAGTTTTTCTGAATTGAGAACATGGTTTTTATTTGATGAGGACACTTGTTGTAGTGCTTCTCCTCATCACCAAACAGCTGCTAATAAATGCAAGGGGCATTTAAGAATTGAGGGAACACACTCATTTATCCTTGTATTTGTACCGGGATTAAATGCTGTCGTGTCAGGGTCAGTGGCAGTAATGATAGTAGTCATTGCTATTATTAGTAGCTACTTTGTGTCAAGTTTTTTCAAAGGCCCAGGGCTTTGCATGTGCTATTTTTATCCTGGACTAGGTCTGGTTATTCTCATCTGACCAGTGATGAAACTGTGGTCCGTACAGGTGAAGTGACTTATCCAAGGCTTCATAGCTTCATAGCCTGGGATTTAAACCCAGGCCTGCCTGGCTTCCAAATTCCTCCTGTTTCATCCATACCATTCGGTGGTTGCTGTTTTCTCTGTCAATTCCCTAATGAAATCTTGGGCAGGACTTTCCTTTGCCAAAGCCCTTGAAGAAACTTTGCAATAAAACAAACTTTTATCTCCCAAGTCATCAGGCCGATGCATAAGGGGATGTACAGAACAGACCTTTCCCGGAGGAATGAACTCTCTCACACTAGATATATCCAAGAGGAAGGATGTGCCCTATGAAAGGGGTGCCCAGGAAGATTCCTGTGGCCATGGGAAAAGCTGGGGTGGGGGTGGGGCCTAGATAAAATCTCAGGTCTGTTACCTACTAGTTGAGTGACCTTGGGTGAGGCACTGTGCCTCTCTAAGGCTCTGTTGGCTCAGTATTCTGCATGTGTGCAACGAGGACAAGAGTCTCGTAGAGCCACCTGAGGATTTAAGAAGTTTGCAGGGTGATGCTCCTAAGAGGGCTCAAGTGATGGTGGCGTTGCTACCATGACTGACAAGGTTCTAGTTGATCACTGAGGCTGTCTCTGCAAGCTCCAAAGTCCTATAAGTTCTCTTCAGTGAGTCAGAGTCTAGACTAACTATCACAAGTGCCCTCCAGACACAGGCCATAATGGGTCTTCTGTTTCCCTAGGGCCAGTTCTAAACCCCTAGCTGACCCCACTGCCATGTAAGTGCCCATTCATCCATGGTGGAGAAACCACACACTAGAGGAGTGGAGACTTCTGGGTCCCCTGGCTGAACTACTGGCTCACAGAAGGTGCACTTTCTTTCTTTTTCTTTTCTGAGACAGAATGTTGCCCTGTTGCCCAGGCTGGAGTGCAGTGGCACGATCTGGGCTCACTGCAACCTCCGCCCTCCCGGGTTCAAGCGATTCTTGTGCCTCAGCCTCCTGAGTAGCTCGGATTACAGGCATGCGCCACTAAGCCCAGCTAATTTTTTGGTATTTTTTAGCAGAGACAGGGTTTCACTATGTTGGGCAGGCCGGTCTCGAACTCCTGACCTCAGGTGATCTTCCTGCCTTGGACTCCCAAAGTGCTGGGATTACAGGTGTGAGCCACCGCACTCAGCCAGAAGGCCAGAGGTGTACTTTCCCACCCTCTTCCTGGTCTGACCACCCCAGGGTTCTTCTGACCAACAGAATACAGTGGATGAACTGGGGTCCTGTTACCAGACTGCCTCGGTTCAAATCTCGGCTGCCTTACTCTGACTAGCCCATGTGATCTCTTGAAAATCGTGTAACTTCTTGATTGCATCATCTGCGAGATGGGGATGATGGAAACACACCCAGCAGGGCTCTTGTAAGAATTCTTTGGAGTGGATGTAAAAAAGTAAGTAGGACACAGAAGTCCATCATTTTTCTGATGCTCATGGACTAGGGTGCCAGGCCCAGTTCCTGGCCCCAGAGGGCTCCCCACCAGCCACCATGATCCCTGTAGGTTGCCCTGGCTCCAGTCCTTCTCCAGCTCCACTGGTGGCTCAGCTGAGGGGAAGGGAAGGACCAAGGGCACCAAATTTACCCCTGGCTGAAACAGTCTAGCTTTAGGGAAAAACCAGGGTAGCAAGAGCAGCCAAACCCTGGCTGGAACTTTGTGTCAAGCCCTGGGCTGTGCATTAGACCCATCTGATTGCTTGAATCCTCACCTTTATAAACAAGCACGTAAGTACTTTTCCTATCCCCACTTACAAAGGAGTAAACTGAAACTCAGAGAGGCTGCTCAGCGATTTGCCTAAATGTCACACAGTTAGCTTATAACTAAGCTATTTACTTCTACAAAATTCTCCAAAATAGGTCAGGCGTGGTGGCTCACGCCTGTAATCCCAGCACTTTCAGAGGCCGAGGCAGGTGGATCACCTGAGGTCGAGAGTTCGAGACCAACCTGGCCAAATGGTGAAACCCTATCTCCATTAAAAATAAAAATAATTAGCCAGGCATGGCAGCACACCTAGAGTCCCAGCTACTCAGGAGGCTGAGGCAGGAGAATCACTTGAACCCGCGAGGTGGAGACTGCAGTGAGCTGAGATTGTGTCATTGCACTCCAGCCTGGGTGACAAGAGCAAGACTCCATCTAAAAAAAAAACAAACCTCCAAAATAAAAACATAAAAACATTAATGGAGACCCTACCACACACCAGGAACTACTGGCAGTTTATACAGATTAGCATGCTTAATACCCAAAATAACCCTTCAGGGGAGGTGTTGTGATGTTATTTTACAGATGAGGAAATCGATGCTTAAGGAGGTAAAGGGGCCTGCCCCAGAGCAGTGATGCAGCAGGGCTCGAACCCAGGTCTGCCAGGCTCCAAGCACGTGCCCTTAGCATCTGTGTGCTGCCGCCCAAGGGCTTCTCGTCCCAATTTCCAGAGCAAAAGTAGGAACACAGCTTTTCCTCTGAACCCTGAGCCAAGTCAAGAGATAGAGAAGCAGCTGTGGAGGAAACCCCCACCTTGCATCCTGCCCGTTAGCTCACAGCCGTCCCCTGTCTCTTTATGGCCTGGGCTGACGGCCCTGTCCTCATTCCTAGCCCCTCAGCTTCCTGCCCGACCCCACCATGTCGGAAAACTGCAGCTCCGAAGTGGCGACAAGAGTCAGTCACACCGCATCATGCGAGGGAGGCTTGGGGGAGGATCTTCTGAGGCTGAGCTCAAGCTCTCAGGGACCTGCGGTCTTTCCTGAGCCCTATTCAGAGCCCTGGCCTCTCTGTCCAGAGGAGAGTCTTGCCGCGCTCTTAGACAAGTCAAGGTGATTAAAGATCAAAAGACAAGCTAAGACGTCCGGCTTGCCAACAGGCTATTGTCTGCCCTGTCCTCAGCGCCAACTTCCAGGCCCCAGAGGCCTGCCATCAGCCCCTCACCACCCGACCACCTTTTCTTTCACAACTGATTTAAAAAAAAAATCCCCTCCTGCTCTTAATTGCATGCTGTGTGTTCAGATTTCCTGCAGTTCATGAACTGCTGTGAAATTTAAGACAGGTCTGCATTCCCACTGCATTGCTACTTTTTAATTCTAAATTCCACCCACCTTCCCTAGGAAAAAAAAGAAAAAAAAAATCCAAGCTGAGTCAAAGAAAATGTATGCCAGTTGAAAGGAGAAGGCCAGCCTTGAATAATTCTACTAATAAAAGGGCAGTGACAGACGGGGTAAAAATAACAAGGTTATATCCTCATAAAGTTCCCTTTATTTGTGATTCCCGAGACACTTGGGGATCATTAGCTTATCAGGGAAGGGTCCCAAATGTAGCATCTGCTCCCCAGCGGCTGCCTCCATCGCTCTGGGTGCTCCATAAACACTGGATCACAGTAATCACAGGCCTGCAAGGTGGGCTGGTGGGAAGCACAAACCAGAGGAATTTTATAGCAGGAGGAAGAGGAGCCAAGAAGCCTAAAGACATCCCCATGGTCACCAAATGAGTCAGGCTGAACCCCAAACAGAGTCCAGGCATGCACCATACTCTACACCTTGGAGAGGAACCCGCTAGGTGGTGGCCACAGGCCATTCATTAAGAGATGCTCCCTAATAACAGAGACTAGGTCCTAGAGGACTTCATGCGACCTCCATGGTCCTGTGAAAGAGGAAGAGCGCCTCTCCCGATCCACTGGAGTGAAAGGAAACGGAAGAAGTTGTCTAGGCTGTCACAGCATGAGTTGGGGTGGAAAATTCAGAGAAGGGCTCTACTGAGGCAAGTATTTACTAAGGCCCTACTCTGTGCTGGGCACTGGAGCAGCAGAGATAAAGGGGATGTACCCCCCACTGCAGGGAGTTCGGCAGTACATGGGGAGCCTCACTGGGTAAACAGCAGGCTCTAAACAAGGCAAGATATGGTGAATTCTGTAGCAAGCAGAGAGGGGCCTTCCCACTTAGGGCCATCCTCATCTGAGTTCTCAGCATCTCTCATCTGACTTCTGCAGTGGTCTACTCACTGGGTCTTCCGAATTTACTCATGCTGCCTCGCGGCAGCCTAGAATATTAAAAATGCAACGCCACCCTCTTGTACAGAGTTGTCAATGGCTTCTCCCAGCACTCGTACCAAAATACAAACACCCTACAGGGCTCCATGGGGTCTGGTCCCTGCCACTCTCCCAGACCTCTTCTCCTACCAGTCCCTAAACCCCACCTCGGGGCCTTCCACACACTTCACTGTGCTCCAGGAAAGCTCTTGCCTTGGCTCTTACCACAGTCTGCACCTCCTATCATTGAAGTCTTCACTCATCTGTCTCCTCAGAAAGGCCTTTACTTAGCATTTTATCTAAAGTAACCTGGCCAAGTGACCCTGTTTTATTTCCTGCAAGGCAGTTGTCTTTATTTGAACTTCTCTCCTTACAAAAAAATACAGGGAAACAAATACTATCTACTTACACATTGCAAGTCTCCCTGCATTAGTTAGCTATTGCTGTGTAACAAATCACCCCAAAACTTAGTGGCTTAAAATAGCAACTATTTATTATTGCTCATGAGTCCACAGGTCAGCTGGGTGATGTGTCTGGTCTTGGCTGGGCTCACCCATGTTTCTCTACAAGTGGAATAGGTGGCTGTGCTGATCTTGGCAGGGCTCTTTCACACATTTGGGACTTGGCTGGCTGTGACTTGGCCTAGGGTGGTTTTGCCTGGGATAACTGGGCTCTCCTGCACATGGCCTGTCATTGACCAGCAGGCTAGCTTAGGCTTGTTTTCACATGGCTAGGCGGAGTTCTGAGAGAAGGGTGGGGGTGGGGAGGGGGAGAGAGACAGAGAGAGAGCTTGAGCTCTGGAGGCTTATACTGGGAACTGGCATACTGTCATTTCTACTACATTCTGTTGGCCAAAGAAGGTCTTAAAACCAGTCTGAATTCAAGCAGAGGGAAAAGAGAGCTATATAGCTATTCCCATTTCTTTTTTTTTTTTTTTTGAGACGGAATCTCGCTCTGTCGCCCAGGCTGGAGTGCAGTGGTCAGATCTCAGCTCACTGCAAGCTCTGCCTCCCGAGTTCACACCATTCTCCTGCCTCAGCCTTCCGAGTAGCTGGGACTACACCTCGCCCAGCTAGTTTTTTGTATTTTTTTTTTAGTAGAGACGGGGTTTCAGCGTGTTATCCAGGATAGTCTTGATCTCCTGACTCGTGATCTGCCCGTCTCGGCCTCCCAAAGTGCTGGGATTACAGGCTTGAGCCACCGCACCCGGTCTATCCCCATTTCTTTATGGGAACAGCTATAAAATAAAATTGCAAAGGGCATGCATACAGGAATCCTGACAACTGGGGACATTTTTGCAATCAACCTACCACATTCTTCTACAATGTAAATTCTACAAGAGGATGGACCTCAATGAGCACTTGCCATGCATCATACACATTTTAACCATCTTTATATAGTATACATAATTCACAATCTACATTTGGTATGTTTTTCAATTTGAAAAAAAATGGCATGAACCCCTTAACAACACTGGATTCAGAGACAAGGTTGTATTCTGGGTTAGACAAGTTACAACAGGCATCTGCTGTATGGAGTTGTTCTATGCTGGGAGACATATTTGCCCCACGGGATATCAAAATCCACGTAATAACAGGTCATGTTATAATGAGGTTTTGCTGCACATGCTTGCTCTCAATTTAGACAGCAGGCCCTGCCAGGTCTTCCTCCAGCTGCTGGCTTCAGACCTCTCTTTCCAGAAGGATAAGAACTACCTGTCAAAATGCAAAGCTCTAACAATGAAATATACAGCGCATGCTGTGGGAAAGCCCTCGGTTTACTTCCACAGGCTGCAGCTGGTGTGCACGGCTGAAATGATTCATTCTTCCACCCAGCAAAACAAGTCCGTTTACAGGGTCTCCTAAACAGAACACATCCTCAACCTTTCACATGCTGCGCGCTCGGCTCATGATTTAGCCTCCTCAGCGTTGAAGAGCCACAGGCTCAGTGCTGGAAAAGAATGCTCCTTCCTGCATTGCTCTCTGCTCCAAGGCAATATACTGTTACATTTCTAGGAAATCAGAATGTCTTTTAAATCCTGCTTCAAGTATCTACACATTCCATGCTAAGCTGCAATGCTTAATTTAATATCTCTACGGCAGTGGTGAGGGTTTCAAATACAGTCCACAGCCTCAGGGACATAGGAAGAGAATTCAAAAGGTGATATAATAGTTTGGGATGATTGTATTTAGGTTGGTGCAAAAGTAACTGCGGTTTTTGCCATTAAAAGTAATGGTAGTTTTGCACCAACCTAATATATTTGAGAAGTGGCAAAAACGCTAACGTGGGTTTTGCCACCATTGCCAAAACTGAATGTAAATACCACTTGACAGCAATAGGAAGCACATTTTTTTTTGTTTTGTTTTGGTTTTTGTCTTGGGGAAGCTTGAATCCTACTGAGTTCCATTTGGGGAGTGGGTAGTGCTGCTAGAGGCAAAAGAATAAAGGCTATCACTTTGCAAAAATCTTGAGGGCAAGAAACCTATTTCAGCCACAAAAGTACAAATGACTTTTCAATGTCAGGAAACTCTGGAAGAAAAGGCAGAGGATGGGACCAAGAGAGGCCAAATTCATTTCCTTTGGAAATCACTGCCTGGATCAGGGGTCCTCAGGTTGTTACCAACTCCCACAAGAGCCTTGAAATCATTTCTCCAAATCACAGGTGCTAATTGCTTTCATAAGGGTGCTAGCTGGAGCAGAATCCAAGGGCTTGGTAAGTGTGATATTCTCATTTCTCTGGGCTTGTGTGATGCTTGAGTTTGGAAGGTAAGTGTCTGGATTGACTACATATATACATATGGTCCTAGAGATGCTTATCTTTTTCAAACTCATCTGGGAACATTATTGGTTTGTTAATTCATTAAATACATATCAAATATGACTCATGTGTGCCAATAACTGTTCTGGGCACAGAGAACAAAATATGCTTGCCTGCATGGGGTTCTAAACAAAATTGATATTGAAATACATAGTATTCTAGATGATGATAAAGTTATAAACAAACCAGGGAAATGGATGGGGGCTGTTTTTAAGTAGGGTGGTTAGATGAGGTCTCATTGAGCAGGTGATATTTGAACAAAGACTTGAATGAGGTGAGGGCGTGAGCCAAGTAGAGGGAAGAGAATTCCAGGCAGCAAGAAAAGCCAGTGCAGAGGCCTGGAGGCAGGAGATGCCTGGCCTGTTTCAGGAGCCTAAATGTGTTCCTCTAACTAGGAGGCAGTGCTGGGTGATTCTTACTGGTTTGGTTGGCCCTTGAAGGAGTCAGTTTTAGGATGAGTATCTCAGAGGGGAAACAAAGGTACTATGGTACTATCAATCTTTCCCTTTTCAAATGCTTAAGTCCTATGTCTTCCATTACCACTTCATTTAAAGAGGAAAGTAAGAGGGAAAGAAAACCATGTGTCTGAAAATACCCATGCAATAATACCATTTAGTCTGGCCCATGGGGAAAAGGGTGAGATGTCTGGGAGTCATCCCTCAAGGGGAGTTTATAGACTGTGTAGCTTCTTTAAGAGTATGGTACGGTAATTACACTGATGGCTGATTAACTCCAGGAAGTCACCCAGAGGTGAGGTCTTTAGATGTGTAGGGAGAAGTCTGCATGCACAGGTAAGAGTGGCAGGGTTTATGCAGAGGGAATTCACCATTTGTGGCCAGCGCTATTTCCAGGTGGAAATGGTGCCCCACTGGTGAAAGGGAAATAAGCCAAAGTTTCCAACCAGTGGTCCTTAAACCTCCATTTCACGGACAAACTTCAAGAGGTGCCTGTGAACCTCCTGAAATGATATGCAATGTTTCAAATGTGCCACGTGCTTTTGCTTGGGAAAAGGGTCCCGAGCTTCTCAGAAATTTCCATGACCTCTTCCAAAATGAAGAACCATTGACTTCACATGGAGCAACTTCTGTTCTCACTTCTATTCCAGGATGGGTGGGTCAGCAGATGACCCTGGGGAGAGCTCTGCCATCAGGGAGAACACAACCAGCTCACAACACATGAGTCTTCATCTAGAGTCATGAGGCCGATCATTGTAATCAGTACCCAAGAGCTTTGAAATATACATGCATGCTGTCCCCTCCCCACATTCCAACTGGCCTGGGCTTTATTCAGTCCTGCAGTTATACACAGGCTCTTATCAACCTCCTGGCTTCTGTACATGCTGTTCCCTGTCTGGAACACTTTTCACTTTTCCCATAGCTAACTCTCACACATTGCTCAGGTCTCAGCTAAAGCAACATCTCCGGTAGGAAGCAGTTCCTCGTGGCTAGACTAGGTCATGGGCCTCAGTAACATCCTGCATGTACTCTATCATACCCCATCAGAGTTTATTGTGAGCTCTGGTTTCACAGAGGCCTTCTCTGCTAGAATGTAACCTCTGTGAGGGCCTCTCTCCCTTGACACAGAGCCCTGCTCCAAGTAGGTACCCAATCCAATAGGTATTTATAGTTGAATAGACGGATGGATGCACTAATCAGTTACTCCTCTCAGAGTGGCAAGTTCTGGACACCAATCTGCTCTCCTCCCCAAACAGTGTCAAGTGTCTATGAAGTGGTCTACCACACTCTGCAACTGCTTGTTCTAATGAGTAGTTATATCCAGAAGTTGGCTATCAATATTTTCAAGTGGAATCTTCTTTTTTAAATGAATGATCTATCTCAATGGCTGAATTTTGCACAGCTAATAGATTCTTATTTGGAATTAGTTTGTAAGCAAGCTCAGACTACTGACTGCCTTTGTATCATATCAGTCTTCACAACTTCATACTGTTTTTATTCTGCAGGGCTCTGACCAGAGCCCTCCCTTGCCTGAAGGAGTAAACTCTGTCTTTGAAAGGATTCTTAAAACAGACAAGATCACATAAGAAGTAGCCTGAGTTCAAATCCTGACATTATTACAAATAGCTAAGAAGTCTTGGTAGGTCATCTAACGTTTATGAGCCTCAGTTTCTCAGCACATGATCAACTCAACGTACTGCATGGTGGTGAAGAATACGGGGCTTTGGAGGGGAAGCCCTGAGTCTGAATGATGACACAATTCTTGCCAGATAAGTGATTTTATGCAGGTTACTTAACCTTTGTTAGTCTCAGTTTTCTCATCTGACAAAGTGGGACTAATAAAGGTTTGTTGCAAAAATATTGGCTGCTTAGTACAGAAACTAAACATAGTAAGTACTAATTAGTTAATGTACTCATGCCATTATGTATCATCCTTACAGGGGTAACACCAATTGTTATGCTCTGTGGACCAGCCAAGCCAAAGAGAGAGGACTTGGATCATTTACTCAGAGCTACCCAGACTCTTCAGGATCAAAGCAAAATGTCACATTCTTACCCAGCAAAAGATGGTCTTTGGGTTCTGTGCATTAGTGAATATCAATCTAAAGAAATCACAATGTAAAGTCAGGCATCTGTTAGCTACTGGCTTGTTTCCTGCCCGCCTGTCTGCCTGTCTTCCTTCCTTTTTTCCTCCCTTCCCTTCCCCTTCCCCTTCCTTCCTTCTTTCCTTCCTTCCTTCCTTCCTCCCTCCCTTCCTCCTTCCATCCTTCCCTCCTCCCTCCCTCCTTTCTTCTCTCCTCCCCTCATCCCTCCCTCCTTCCCTCCCTCCTTCCCCTCCCTCTCTCTCTCCCTTCTTCCTTCCTTCCTTTCTTCCCTCCTCCCTCCCTCCTTTCTTCTCCTGTCTCTTATACACATCTAGATGTGTATAAGAGACAGCCCTCTCTCCCTCCCTTCTTCCTTCCTTTCTTCCCTCCTCCCTCCCTCCTTTCTTTCTTTCTCTTTCTTTCTTTCTTTCTTTCTGTCTCTCTCTCTCTCCCTCTCCTTCCTTCCTTCCTTCTTTCCTTCCTTCCTTCCTTCCTTCCCTCCCTCCCTCCCTCCTTCCTTCCTTCCTTCCTTCTTTCCTTCCTTCCTTCCTTCCTTCCCTCCCTCCCTGCCTCCCTCCTAGAAAGGCAAGGATGCACTGGACGGTATCAGCTTCCCTATTAATTTACTAAGTACAATTCTATGCTAGCAACTATGGTTAGTGCCAGGCTGGTATCAGACAACATGGGCTTGTGGAAGCTGGGGGATCTGCTCAGCATAGGTGATGGAACCAGCCACGTCTGTGATGGGAAAATCCCTCTTCCCAAGTATCCGAGAGCTCACTGAGTTGCTTTTCCCATTGCAGGCTTCAAAGGGCAGCAGAGGGTCTAGAAAGAACCTTTGCCAGCAAGTCCAACCACATGCCAATTTGCTAGCCCCCTTCCCAAAACAGGTATGGGGTTGGGAGTCCAAGCTCCCAAGACTTTCTGGGCTACAGTTTTGGCTTCTTCACTTATTATGTGATTCTGGCTAAGTCACTGAAACCTTAGTTTTCTTACACATAAAATAGTAATAAGCTCAGAGTTGATTCATCATTAAAGGAGCTAACACAAGGAAAGTACTTGTTGAATAGTACCTGGCACAGGGAACACACTCAGTAGATGGCCACTGTTATTATTCTAAGCAGTAATGGTAGCCTTAGGGACCCCTACAGGGAAGCCTAGTGGTGAAGAGCTTAGGCCCTGGAGCCAGATGCCCTGGATTTGAAGCCTGGGTCTGCCACTTCTGGGGCAAGGTACTTTCCCTTGCAGACTCAGCTTTCCCATTTGCAAAATGGGTTCAATAACAGCCCCTACCTCCTGGAGCTTTGATGAGGACTTAAAGTATTAACAGGCATGCAGTCCTCAGAGCCACGCCTGGTTTACCTCAATGTTCTTTCAGCAATGGCTGCTATGACTACTAGTTGTCCATGCCAGGTGTTCTGGACTCAGTTCCTTTTTCTACCCTTGCCACACTGACACTCACAGGAGAGGTAGTTCCCCTGGCAGAATTTTCACTTAGATAAGGTTCTATAATCACACCTTTCCCACCTTCCCACTTTCCCTATTTAGTGTGGAGATGGTGAGGCATTGGGGAACTCTGCTTGGAGAGGCCAGGGACTCCTCCCTCTCTTACCTGCATATTCCATGTAAACCCTTGTGGGCGAAAGCAGCCATAACCCACATCTCCCTGCTGAGGCTGACTTGTGTCAGGAGCACACCAAGTACCGTGGGGAGAGAAGGATGTGTGTGGGCAAGGATAACATAAGACAGAGAGTGGCACCTCCCAAACTGAGATGATTGACAAGGGAGCACCACCAGCAAATTGCAATCTACCATGTAGTACTTGGGCATTCCCACCCCAAGAAGGAAGATATCCAAGCACATGGCTTGTCTCAAGCTAAGCAGAGGCCCTGATTTTATCTCAGAGTCAATGGACAACGAGAACCAGACCTGCCTGCAAAATACCCGGGGAGTTACAAATCCAAATACGGTCTTGTCTTTGCTGTTTCGGGAGCCTGATATATGTCAGTCCCTTTGGTGGGGAGAAGCTCAGGAGGAAGTTAGGCTCTTTCGGGCAGGCTGCTGCTTCCGCTGTGGTCCCCAAGATTCAGTGATTTGCATTCCTCGGTTTACCGTAAAATTCAAACAGCGCCATCCACTCGGTCCAGATTCTCTGGCCTGATCTAAGGCAAACAGCACCCAGTTTGGCCTCCACAGCTGTTTGTGCTGTCAACTGGGCAGCACTTTGCAAGATGGGTTAACGGATTTAGGACTAAATCTCTAAAGGGGCCTCCATCTGGTCTCCTGTTTCTCCTGCTTTAGGGCTCAGGGTTTTTGCACCAGTAATTGCCCTTGGACATCAAGTGACCCATTAAATGGCTAGATTTACCACTGCTGAACCGGAGCTTCACTCAAACAAATGTTCCCCCAATAAGCAACTTGTCAGTTGTGACCTCAAGTTGCTGCTGGTCCCAAAATAATCCAACTAATAGTCCAGTTAATAAGTTATAAAAAAATTTCCCAACATCCCTTCTCCTCCCCTCTCTATAACTGTTGGGGTTCTAGATGTTTAAAAATAAAGTCTTTCGCATAGGGTGTGGCTCAAAAACAAGCAAGATTTCTATTTGAATTACCCCTGTTAGAGAGAGCTCTTTGGGGGGACCCTGGAAGATAACAAAATCATGTAATTGTTATTCCCAGTCATCCAGGCCAAGGGTAAGGCTACTGAGGGGGCTCCGTGGGTTTGGGGATTTTGTGACCCCAGTCCTTCCTTTGCAGCCATGTGAACTACCTTCTTGATTATTAAGAACACAGAGTGACCTACAAAAAGCCGCAGGTTTCATGGAAATGAAAGATCCACAAACAAACACAGCTGGTTTCGGCTTTGATGCTGATAAACAAAGCGAGGCAGAGCAGAACCGCAGAACGAAAATCAAAAAAGCAGATTGAAATAAAGAAAAGAAAATCCTTTTTTCCCTTAGCCTGCAGCCACAGGAGGGAAGGCTCCAGGAAGCTCTGGGAAGGGCAGCGTTTGAGAGCAGGGCTTCCTGGAGAAGAGTCTGGCAGCCCTGGGGCTTCCTCCTGGTTCACGCAGAGGCCTCCACAGGCCTGACCTGGAGGCACACTGGTGCACCGGAGG
Source organism: Mandrillus leucophaeus (assembly GCF_000951045.1). Taxonomy (NCBI): domain Eukaryota; kingdom Metazoa; phylum Chordata; class Mammalia; order Primates; family Cercopithecidae; genus Mandrillus; species Mandrillus leucophaeus. The sequence goes on along the minus strand of NW_012106141.1, from coordinate 8,074,826 downwards.
TGACCCGGGCCAGGGTCGGGAGGGAGTGGGGACTGCAGAGGGTTGGGGGAAGGACCATGAAGAAACCAAGAGGGGGTTTATTTTCCCAAAGAGAGGCGGCCCTTGGACTGTGAGCCTTTGCCTTTACTTTCAACGCAACTTCAAACCAACTTAGGCCAGCACAAAGGTGGATCCCAGCCGTGATGCTTAGAAAATGCTATTCATAACTCCCATATTACCTTGGGATAATAGTTTAGTGTAACTTTATATTAGTCTATTTGACTATGATAGCATAACTGCAACTATGACTGAAAGCATCTTACCAGATATTTCCCCATTCTAAATTCACAAACACAAGAACGCAATCTAAGTTGGTCATCGAGTGGTGACCTATTTAGCCATTATTAATTTCTTTAGATAAGAACATTTAAAATAATTGTCATTTCCACCTGTTCTTTTAAAGAAGAATCACATTTTTAAAACTAGCCTTTTAACTTAAAAATCTAATGTTCCAAATTTTTCACATTTGTGACATAATACAAAGCTCCTTAACCCCCTCTCCTCTTACTGTAGGAAAGAAAATGCAAATGCCTTGAAAGGAGTATCATCTTCTTCTTCTTTCTCTGCATGAGGCAATTTAATTTAATGCACTAAAAAGTTTTATTCTGAAATATTTCAAATATGGAGAATAAAATTGAAAATAAAATTTAAAACATGTATGTAGCCACCATCCAGTAAAATAAATATCAACACTTTGCCATATTTTCCTCAAAATTTTTTTCTATGAACAAAAAAGAAATATAATTGAAATCTTCCTCCCACTAATCCGTTTTCATTCTATTCCCTCCCCTAGTCCTGAAGTAAACACTAAACTGAAGTTGGGGATATACATTTAATACTGTTGCACTCTACGTATTCATTCACTAATAAATGTAGTAAAAATTTGCAAGTTTTAAAATTTTAAACAAATGCTATCATACTGCATGTATCATTATATAACCTGCCCCTGCCCCTTCCCTTCCCTTCCCTTCCCTTCCCTTCCCTTCTCTTCTCTTCTCTCCTCTTCTCTTTCTTCCTTTCTTTAGTTTTGCTCTTGTTGCCCAGGCTGAAGTGCAATGGCACGATCTCGGCTCACTGCAACCTCTGCCTCTCAGGTTCAAGCGATTCTCCTGCCTCAGACTCCCAAGTACCTGAGATTACAGGCACATACCACCATGCCTGGCTAATTCTGTATTTTTAGTAGAGACGGGGTTTGCCATGTTGGTCAGGCTGGTCTCGAACTCTTGACCTAAGGTGATCCACCCGCCTTGTCCTCCCAAAGTTCTGGGATTACAGGCTTGAGTCACTGCACCCGGCCTGCTTCTTTCATCCAACATTATGTTTTTGCAAGCTATCTATGTTAATGTAGTTGCATTAATGCACAGCGCATTTTCATGCTGTGAAATATCCTATGGCATAAACATACCAGAAAGTCTATCAATGAATATTTGTATTGTATCCATTTTTTTGGTGTGTGATTACCAAGCTTTAATAACCCTAATGGTACATATCTTCTTGTACATAGACCCAAGCATTTCCCTAGGGTATACACTTAAAGGTCACATTGCTATGTCATAGTCAATGTTTAATTTAAACTTACAGAATTACTCTCCAAAGTGGTTGTGAAATCCACACCCGTAGAGTGAGGGCAATGCTCCTTCTGTGCTGTGTAGAGTATTTTCTACCTTGCCTGCTGAGCTGGTGATAATACTATTCAGCGGTTTTTGTGTGCCAAACCTTGGACTAAGCTATTCACATGTACTATCCCACTTAATCCTAGTAATGACCTTTTAAAGCAGGACTTATCAATCCCATTTCACAGCCAGGGGTAAGAGGCTTGGAGAAGGGAAGCCACTTACACAGGGTCAGCCTGACAGCCAGTGGTGGGATGGTAATGGTAACCAGCTGTGGCTAGCTGCAGAGCTCTTAAAAAGTAAATATCATTGCCTATTGCCTTCCGAACTGCAAAACATCCTTTTTCATTGACCAGACACATGATTTGAAGCCATAAGTATAACAAAGTTATCCAAGTGCCTAAAAACTGGCATATACATCCCTAGGCTGAACCCAGAGCCTGCCTCCTTCCTCCCGACTTGTGGCTAGCGCAAACATCAAGGTCGTTTCCTGGTTGGATTTCCCCAAGAAACCGGCTGAAGACTCCCAGCTGGGTGGCATCAAGGGCAGGCATGCTGGCTTTCAGAGCCCAGGAGTAATGATGTTCACAGTCCCCAACCCCTCCTTCCAGCCAGGACCTCCTCACTATCAATCAGGGTGATGTGGAGTGCATCAGTTACATGAGCCATTTGGAGCATTTTTCCAAGAGAAGGAACAACATCATAAAGCGTCGGCAACTGAATCAGAACAAAGTGATCCTAAAGACGACTTTCCACTTAGGCCCCGGTAAGCCGAAGGAATGTTAAAAAGACACACGAACATCAGAAGTGAAAGCAGAGAGCGAGAGGGAAATCCCCCTCGGCCTGATGAATCAATTCCAGAAAAACCCTCTCACCCGTGCTCCATCCATCAGCACCAGAGTCAGAAGATGGGAAACATTGGCTCTCACTCTTAGCATGCCTGTGTTAGTTACCTAACCTCTGAGTGTGGTCGAAGGAAGCTGATCCTGGGACAGAGACCAGAAAACCCTGACTCAGGATTAGAGCACATCACAAAAGTGGGGCTCCCCCTTCCCACGAGGGGATCCGGAGATGCTGAGCTCCTAAGAAGATGGCTGCTTGACCAGAGCTGGGCTCCAACGCTTCAGTTTTTAGTTTGAGTTCAAGTTCACGCCAGCTGCAGCAATCCTGCACGCTGGCTACATCAGCCCGCCTCGAATGTGTGGGAACACTCCAGGAAGACCAGTAATCATGGCTTGGGGCATTTCGGAGGACCATTTTGGGGGTAACCACATTCCAATACAGAGGGAGGGTAGGGCAAGCATTAAACACAGGCTTTGGAGTCAGCCGGACCTCAGTTTGAATTCACTTATTAGCTGTGTAATTTGGGCAAGTGACTAACTTGAGACTCAGTTTCCTTGGCTATAGAGGAGGTAAAGCTGGGTGCAGGGGCTCACACCTGTCATCCTAGCACTTTGGGAGGCCAAGGCAGGAGGACTGTTTGAGCCAGGAGTTTGAGACCAGCTTGGGCAACACAGTGAAACCCAGTCTCTACAAATCATCAACTTCAGCTGGTTATTGTAAGGATTTTAAAAACCATGTGCTTACAGCACTCAGTCCAGTGGTTGGTGCGCAGTTAAACGAGCGGCTTACTGTGATGGCAACTCTGTGAGAATTGGAAAAAGGCACCTTCTTCAAGACACGTGACGGTCATTTGGCAGAAGAAATTCTGCACCTCTTCCATGACTACGCCGGAATGTTGCCTGCTGCGGCTGTGCAGTGGACAACTTGCATAACCATGAGTACTGGCCTTGCACATGGTAAATGCTCAATAAATGGTAACTGATATTTTATTAGTAAGGATAAAAACCACCACCACCTGAGGCCTCCATGAGGAGTCCTTGGGGTGGCACTGGATTCCTGAAGGAGCTTATACATGAATTCTCAGCCTCCAGGAAAAGCAGAACTCATGAATAGAGGCATGGGAGGGGCAGTGAAGGGAGGGCAGCAAGAGTTGTCAGGCAAAAGTCCCAGCAGGAGGCGGCGCTTATGATTCTCAGGTCAAGCCCAAGAGGCAAGCCACATTAGTCAGGGGCAAGGTGAAGTTCTGACTTCAACCAGGAAGGCATTTGGGGCTCGGCTGACCTCCCAGGACTGCACTGAGGAGTACATGGGGGCAAAAATGTATGGGAAAGAAAATGCCCTGTGCAGCACACGGAAGGGTTATTACTGCCTTTCACTCCCCCATCTCCCATCCATGAAAACCTTCTCCTGCCTGCAGCCTTGGAAAGTCTCACATTCTCAAAAAATCCTTTTAAAAAATCATGTATATTGTTTTACACAAAACTAATTATAAAAATAGGACAATACATTTTTTTGAAGGTGGCAACGTCATTCAAAAAAACAAACCAAGGATACAAATGGGCAATTGTAGGACAACGACGTCCAATGAACAAATGAAAATAAGTGAAATCTAAGTAAGTGAAGTAAAAAGTAAAAAGCATGAGATAATTTTCCATTCATCGTGCCCTGTGTGGCACACTGGGAAAAAAATAAAGACTGATGATATCCAAATTTGGTGAGGTTATGAGGCGACAGGAGCTCTCCCATCCCGTTGGTGGGTGCATAGGGTGCTTTCAAACATCACAGAAACAAATTTGGAAGTCTTCATTAACATCTAAAGCGAGCACATCCTCTGACTCAGAAGTTGTCCTTCTGGGAACTGATTCTACAGAAATAAAAGCACCAGTATGTATAGTGAAACATAAATGATGTTCACTGCAGCCTTGTTAAAAAAAAACACGAATCAACCTAATGCCCATCGAAAGGATATAACTGAATAAATATGATTTTTCCATAGAATGGATGCTACATTAGAGACCAGAGGTACAACTGTACGCACTGACCTGAAAGGAGGAACTTGATACAGTATCAAGCCAACTGCAATGGCCCAACAATGAAAACTGCCCACCACAATTCTGTAAAACTTACATATGTACTTATGCCTGTAAATGTGGATATGTGTTTGAAACTCAGGAAAACATTGGGAAAGACATATACCAAATTGTCCACAGTGGTAGCATCTGGTGTTGTAATCAAACTGCCAAGACGGGTTGTGGAGGACATTAATGTCCTGTTTTATAGCTCTATAACATTGTTTTTCTTTGAGACAGAGTCTTTCTCTGTTGCCCAGGCTGGAGTGCAATGGTGCTATCACGGCTCACTACAGCCTCTGCCTCCCGGGTTCAAATGATTCTCATGCCTCAGCCTCCTAAGTAGCTGGGATTACAGTAGGCACCCGCCACCATGCCTGGCTAATTTTTGTATTTTTAGTAGAGATGGGGTTTCACCATGTTGACCAGGCTGGTCTCAATCTCCTGACCTCATGATGCACCCGCCTTGGCCTCCCAAAGTGCTGGGATTACAGGTGTGAGCCACCACGCCCAGCCATATCTCTATAGCTTTAAGGGATAGAATACTTGTGATTGATTTTCACTCGTATCTTTTAGCTTTTTTTTTTCCCAAACAAATTTTGAAAGCACATGCTTGTTATAGAGCAGTTGGGAACCTGTGAGAAGTGTTTTCTCATTTTTGTCTTTTGTCTCTTCTCTTAGGATTGCCTTCTGTCATGTAAAACCTCATGTCTCCACCTTTGTGGGCCCCAGCACTGTGACGGGGAAGTGAAGTCTGGGGTACAGCAAACATAGAGAATCCTTGGACGTTATGGTTGGAATGGAACCCCTCAACTAGTTTAAATGAATGAAAACTGAGTCACACATTTTGTTTTCCGGATTCGGACACTGAGACCCAGGGCGCAGGCAGGGCCTGGAAGATGTTGTTATTCAAGCAGACCAGGAGCTATTTATAAGGAGAATAACCCCTCAAAACAAAAGTGCATATGTATGTGTGTGTGTGTGCGTGCGCGTGTGTGTGTGTGTGTGCGTGCACGTGTGTATGTGTGTGTGTGTGCGCGTGTGTGTATGTGTGTGTGCGTGTATGTGTGTGCGTGTGTGTGCGTGTGCGTGTATGTGTGTGCGTGCGCGTGTGCGTGCGTGTGTGTGCACGTGTGCGTGTGTGTGTGTCTGTGTGTGCGTGTGTGTGTATATGCATGTGTGTGTGTATGCGTGTGTGTGTGTGTATATGCGTGTGTGTGTGCATGTGTGTGCGCGCGTGCGTGTGTGTGTGTGTATGTGTGTGCGTGTGTGTATGCGTGTGTGTGTGTATGCGTGTGTGTGTGTATGCGTGTGTGTGTATGTGTGTGTGTGTGTATGCGTGTGTGTGTGTGTGTGTATGCGTGTGGTTTTGACCAAAGCAGCAGCTGACCGAGGCCCAAACCAAACATCCACAATGAGGAAAAATAAGCCCAAGTCTTGAGTGGGTCCCGGGGGTCTCCCAGCCAGGTTCACTGCCAATCACTGAACTCCTTTTCTTTGCCATCAGGCACCCCATCTCCATTATTCTTGTCCTTCTTCTACCCTGTGAGGTACATTCTATTTTATCCATTTCACCAATGAGGAAAATGAGGCTCAAAGTAGGTAATGCCGTTGGGGAAGGTCACACAGCATATATGTGGTGGAGGCAATTCTGAATCCAGTTATGTATGTTTAATGCTGACACATAGCTTCTCAAGAAAAGCTACTTCCCTGTCTCTAAGGCCTTTTTCTAAGAGCCTTTGTAGAAAAGAACGGTGCTTGAAAAGATGCCAAGGAATGACTGGTGAGGCTTCTGGGGCTGTTCCAGTGTGTGGGCACGGGAGGAAGTTAGGATTCTAGGTGACCCTGCAAAACGGGAAGGGTGACTGGGCCAGACAAGGGTGACTGGGCCAGACTCAGCCTTCCTTGAGCCTCTGGTAGCTCATGAACGAATCTGGCTTCCTCAAAGTCTGCCGCCAGAGCAGTAACAAAAGCAGCTCTTGCTAACTCAGTGGCTGGGGCCACTGTAGACATATCCCCGTATCTGGGCACAAGCTTCACTCATTCATTCAATTTTTCTCATCTGTTGAAAAGTACCTGATCGGTAAGCTTTTGTTTTGAAAATAAACACCCTTTTGGATTCCACACTTTCTAGGCCAATCCCTTCAGCCTTTATTGATGCTTGTATCTCTCCCCTCTGCCCTCTCCTTCTGGGAAGCTATTTTTCTTTCATTCTTTTGGGATTTGGCTGACAATCGATTTCTCCATGCTGGTAGAGTCATGGGGAAAGGCAAAGACCTCATTCAGGAGGGGATGGAAGGGAGGAGAGGGTAGAAAAAGGTGAGAAGGAGGCTCTGCTTCTTTATCTGGAACCTGTTTTTCATCTCTCTTTGTCTTGCCAGGTCTTCAGCTTCTTGTCTACAATGATGAAGTGTATTTTTTTCAACAGCTGGAATGAGAAATGACTAAATCACCTTGGATCAGATTACTGAAGGGAAAGGAGCTCATTTATCTAAAAGCCAAATCAAATACGTGTAGACACCTACGTAGTTAAATCACAGCAGCTCTAGGTAGTTAAATCAGCAGAAAGCCCCCACCCAGATCTACTGAAAGTATCTCCCTTCACCTACCCAGCTCTGGTAGCTGATATTCTATACTTAGAGAGTCATTTGCTTAACTATTGTGCCTGTTGAAATGAACATAGGAATAACAGTACTTTACATTTGCACAGGATGCAGGGTGTTTGAAAATTTTTCCTATCTCCTCCTATTCACTCATTCAAATAAATTCTGTGAGCACCTATTATGTGCCAGAACTGAACAATATGATGGTGCTACAATGGCAAGCAAGAAAGATACACTGTGTTGTGCTATGGGAGCACAATGATAGGTTAACTAACTAGACCTGGGACTACATGCTAGGCCCTTGACTCCTGATTCAGCACTGCTTTCATCCAACTACCTGTCACACTAATGTTAGGGTGGGAGGAGACACTGTGTTTTAGCATCATCCTTGCCTTGGTGCAAATCAGTCCGCTGGTTCATTTCTATATGATAACCATTTGAGAGCAGGGATGGGCATGGATACAGAGAGGGAGGTCCCATGGGGGTGTGGGAGCACTGAAGGGCCATCCACGGGATTCCAGGGTACATAAGGGAGATCCTGGGAGGAGAACCCAGAATGAAAATAGGATGAGAGGATGCACAAACACACACCTTCTTTTCTTCATGGTGCCCCTTGGCAAGTATTTTAATCATCTCTGGCTGACTTCCTCCCCCATTTCAGATGGTCGTTCTTGTTAAACTCTCTCCCAAGCTCCTTATGTCTCCAAAACATCTCTCACTTTCATTAGAGATCTCACTTTCCCTTAAGAGAAAGTCAAGTCCATCTAGCATGTGCCTCACTGATGACACCTTTCCTCCCCTAATAATATCCCTGTCTCCCCACTTTTCCACGTGGGGGTGGGGCAGGTACTTTTATGGGCCAATGAATTCCTCCTTACACCTCTCCCATTTCCTGCAGGGTCAAATATCTGAATCCTCTTGCTTTTGTATCTGAAGACTCAACCTCTTCTGGCTCCCTCCTCTTGGTCTTTGTACAAAGAGGCCCCATTCTCCCCTGTCTAAAAAGTCTTTCTACTCTGGAGCCTCCTCACTCTCATTCCTCCATGTCTGTGGCCTTCACCCCTTCGTCTCTCAAGTATTTCTCGACTCTCCATCTTTCGCCATCCCAGTGATACTGTGTCAGATGCCAGCAGTGACCCTTCAGTGCCAGAAGTTACGGTCCTGCCCAGCCTTCTTCATCCTCACCCTCACTTTCATGCTCAAAGCTGTGACCTTCCTTCTGTGCCTGGAACTGTCTCCCTCTTTTACTTCTGTGACACAACACTCAGATTCTTCCCCACCCTTGCTGTTGGCACCTTTTTTTCTCTTGTATTGTCTTCTTTGAGTTCCTTACTTATATATGCAAACGACTACAGAAAGAAGAGTTGGCAAAGAGATGGCAGATACATGTTCAAGGAAAGACAGAAGGACATCAAAGTGTCCGTTGTCCTAAAGTCTCTTTAGGATGGAGATAGATGGCAACAGGATTACATGATTCAGAATAACACTGTTTAACTTTTTAAAAGACAAATCTAGGACTGAAAACACAATTGCCTGAATGAACTGGGCTTTTGTGGTTTGCTGCCTATTATGGAATTTTGCTAAGAAAGAATCTCCTAGTGGCTGGAAGTCCCAAATAGAAACTGGGGGATTATAGAGCAGGTAGTTTTATTATTATTATTATTATTATTATTATTATTATTATTATTATTATTTGAGATGGAGTCTTGATCTGTAACCCAGGCTGGAGTGTAGTGGCACGATCTTGGCTCACTGCAACCTCTGCACCCTGGGTTCATGTGATTCTTCTGTCTCAGCTTCCCGAGTAGCTGGGACTACAGGCATTGTGCCACCACACATGGTTAATTTTTTGTATTTTTAGTAGAGACGGGGTTTCGCCATTTTGGCCGAACTGGTTTCAAACTCCTTACCTCAGGTGATCCACCAACCTTGGCCTCCCAAATTTGATGTTGGAATTACAGGCATGAGTTACTGCGCCTGGCCAGTCAGGTAGTTACAGATAATTCTGCTTCTTCTCAAGTTCTTTGATTACATGATAACCTTTCTCAGCCTTTTTCAAAAACCCACCTATTACCACCAGCAGCATTATCTTCAACACCATCCCATCAACACTCTTAACACTACCCTCCCCCAACCATAATCATCCTCATCTTCACCACCGTAATTCCCACCACTACCTTCATCATCACTGTCAAATGTCATTGAATGGTCCCCTACTAAGAACCAGGTTCTGTGCTGAGTACTTCACATATATTATCTCTCTTCATGTTCATATTAACTCTGAAAAGTCAGTTTATAATTTCAGTTTTATAGATGAGAAAACCAAAACTCAGAAAGGTTCATTAACTTGCTTAGAAGGACCCAGCAGTTTAAAATATGTTCCCTACTAATATACACAAGAGAGTTTATTAATCCAAAATCAAGATATCTGTTTAAATGTCAACTAAAAGATTGAGGTAAAAAAGACATTGATATGACTTGCTTATCTTTAACAGGAGACACTGAAACTAAATAGTGGTTTAATAGCTTCTCCTTAGCATTCTGTCTCTAATGGACTTTGCAGGACTATTTTAGGTTGAAATTTTTCCTGTCCAGTACCAAAGCTCTTCAATGATTCTATTCCCATCCCTTACCCTTTTGGGAGATGGTTGGGGAGACAGAGGGAGGTGAAAAAGTCCTCTTGCAAATCCTTTTCCAAAAATCTTTGGCTGAACAAAGACTTTCCCATTTAAGAGCAGGTGACAGAAAGATTTCTCCCATAGGCAGCGCATTAAGGCTCTCTGCAGAAGTAAACAAATCTGTTATGATGAAAGCCGGACATTCCTCAGGGCCAGGATCTAATGAAAATGTCAGCGTTTTATGCAGTTTAAAAACTGACAATTCAACAGTTTTACAGGAGCTATTTAATGTTTATCATCACTTACAAGGGCTGAAATGCAGACAAAGGGAAGGGCAACTAAAGAAACCAAGTGGATCTTTGCTTAGAAACTGCCATGTTATCTATAACCCATGAGAGTTTGGCAGTTTATAAATTACCAGGCAGCCTCAGGCAATAAAGTGTAGGTCTTAGCAAATGAAAGTTGGAAATCCACACTCCAAGATACAATCATCATAGTGACCATGCTTTGCACTTTCATTTACACCTCACCGCATTAAACACAAAACCACTGGGGAGTGAGGATACTAGAGAAAGCCCTTAAACTAACCTAAGGTGATCCATTAAAAGCTTCTGAGTTCTTGCCAAATTGTGCTTTAGATACTATCAAGACCACTAAGAACAGAGAAATAGAATATGTAACTCCCAAACCAGTAGGGGGAAAATAGAAATAAAGAAAGCACAGTCAATTCAAATAGGACATTAAAGGAGAGGGGGAAAAAAAAAAGGAGAAGGGAAAAAAGGAACCATAATAAGAGAACATGCAAAATAAGAAGAGTAAGTCCAAATAGATTAGTTACAATAAATATAAATAGCTTAAATTCACCCATTAAAAGACAGAGATGCTGGGTGTGATTGCTTACATCTATAATCCCAGCACTTTGGGAAGCTGAGGCAGGAGAATTGCTTGAACCCAGGAGTTCAAGACTGGCCTGGGCAACATAGTGAGACCCCATCTCTACAGAAAACAAAATTAGCTTGGCATGGTGGCATGTGCCTGTGGTCCCAGGAACTTGGGAGGCTGAGGCTAGAGGATCACTTGAGCCCATGAGTTCAAGGTTACAGTGAGCTGTGATCATGCCATGCACTCCAGCCGGGGTTATCGAGCAAGACCCTATCTCTGAAAATAAAATAAAGTCAGTAAAAAAAATTAAATCTAGTTTTATGTTGCTTTTAAAATGGAAAATGGACCAGTGACATACAAAGGCTAAAAATAAAAGGTTGGAAGAAATATGCACTTGCACATATGAACAGAAATGTAAAGGCAAGAGCATTAGTAGAGATGAAGGAGATTATTAATGAAAGATAAGAACAACCTACCAGGAGCTACAACATTAGATGATGACATGACAAAAAATGACCGAATCCATAATGATTTTGAGGATTTTAATGCTAATCTCTCAGAAACTGAGCAGTCACCAGCTAAAACATTAATGGAGATTTAGAAGATGTATTAGGTAATTTATAAGCTTCATCTAAAGAATATACAAAGAACATGCACCCAAAGAGAGAATTCTCTTCAAGTACCTATGAAATATTTATGAAAAATTGAACATGTGCTTGGTCACTTAAAAATCTCAATGAAATCCAAGAAGTGTTATTACATACTTGATATCTGCACTTCTCTGTTAAAATAAGAATGATTTGGCCAGGCATGGTGGCTCACGCCTGTAATCCCAGCACTTTGGGAGGCTGAGGTGGGCGGATCATGAGGTCAGGAGATCGAGACCATCCTGACTAACATGTTGAAACCCCATCTCTACTAAAAATACAAAAAATTAGCTGGGTGTGGTGGCGGGCGCCTGTAATCCCAGCTACTTGGGAGGCTGAGGCAGGAGAATGGTGTGAACCTGGGAGACGGAGCTTGCAGTGAGCCGAGATCACACCACTGCACTCCAGACTGGGTGACAGAGTGAGACTTTGTTTCAAAAAAAAAAAGAAGAATGATTTTAGAACCTCACACATCAAGGCCAATCCACCCAGTTTCCACCCAGCCTAGAAAACAGTTCTCATTTTCTAAGGCTTGTCTTGGTGTTACCTCCTCAGAAAAATCTTCTCGGGTCACCTTAAGTTCAGTAGTTCTTCTCATTCCCAGTGACTCCTTAATAACTCTACTGTATCTTTCTTCATGCAACTTACCAGTTTCTGAAATCATCCTATTTGTTACTGGTTCACTGCCTCCCTGGCCCCACTCTTTGAAATATAATGTATTTGCAACATCTAGCTCCTGGAATGGAGCCTGGAACAGAGTAGGCATTAATGAACATGTGCTGATGAAAGCCTGACTTGGCACCCTACAGTGACTCTAGCCCCTCATAGAGATATAGACCATGCTCCTAGAATAGATCACATTATATCAGGATTATTTGTGTTACAATCTCAGTAAGAGATAGTGAGTTTGTTGTCACATCCGCTTACATAATAGATCCTAAATACATGACTAAACTATGTCCTTCTCCATGCACCAAAAGAAGCCACAACTTGGGAAGCCACATCACCTGCTTACAGTCGCATCTTGCTAATGACAGAACCTGATTCCTGACTGTGAGCATTACTCTGCTCCTCCACGTGGCCTCCACGTCCCCTACAACACATCCTATTATGCGTGGAGGCTGCAAGTGAGGATAGAGAAGACGACTTGCAAATGTCTTTTTCACCAAATTCAGTGTTTCTGTTACTATTATATAGATACTAGCTTTTGCCAAATCTATTAAAATTGACTCAAATTATCATTTCTTATAATAACTGCATGTCTGCACAAGGACTGCATTGTCCAATTAAAGAAACAAAGAAAATAATAGCTCATTGACTCACAACCAGTAGTGTGGCCATATTATCAGCCCAGTAGTTAAAGAAGGAGGAATCACTGTGTGACCTTGGACAAGTTGCTTGTGGCTGAATTCTCAAGTTTCCACATCCATGAAATGCTCATAACGTTAGTGTTGACTATGCAGGCTGCTATGAAGACTAATTAGATTACTCCATTAAAGCACTGAACTTAGTACATGTGTCCCAATGAGCTCGATAAATGTCCCTAGCATTTCAGACACCTGCATAGTCAACTTGATTCTTTTGCACTGGTTTGCAAGCTTTGCTCAAGAAACTGGTTTTTGATTACCTACCTTCCACAGCCCTTCCAGAGAGGCACCACTGTTATGGAATGAGTCTTAATATTCCTTTGAATCTGGTTAAATCCAATTTCTCGCTGTTACAGTGCAGCTAGAAAAATCCTGGCCAATGCCAGATGTATTTGTTGAATGGCCTTTTTACTGAAGATTTCAGGAAGATGGGGCTGCTATAGGGGCAGCCAAGATCACAGCATTGATTAACAAAGGCGCAAGTTGTCTGGGGAACATTCTTCTTTGACCCAACCCTTCTTCCTCAGAAGGAGCTATTCTAGAATAGAAAGTTTCCACTGCAGACATCTGCTTGCCAGATCGGTCCCAACACTATAGCCATTGGTGAGAGCCATCGGGCAGTACAGATTTTCCTTTGGATTGGCAGCTACTTGAAGAAGGGCACAAGGAGGCTTCAAATTTATCATGGAAGTCAAGAGCAGTACAGTTTTGACAAGGACTCCCTTTAAACATCAAAGACTTCTGCAGACTCCTCCACCTAATTGTAATTTTATTTCTCTTCAAATAAATGGCTGTTGAATAAATGACTAATAAGTATAACCTCCCCTGTGCACCAGAAGAAGCCTGAGACCTCGGGAAGCCACGTTGCTTGCTTACAGCCACATCTTGCTAAGGATAGAGCCTGATTCCTGACTGGAAGCATTACTCTACTCTTCCACGTCCCCTGCAACATATTCTATGATGCATGGAGACTGCAAATAAAGACAGAGAAGACAACTTGATACCTGATGATCAAAAGCTACTAGGAATTCAGTAATGTTATGAAATGCTAATGTATTTAAATTCAGTAATGTTTTTAAATTTTAGAACTCATAGTAGTGGCTATGCACACACCAGAGAAATCACACATGTATTTATGAGGCATTCTATTCTGGATCATGGTTCACTATGTGTGTGTGTGTTTGTGTTTTTGCAGATTCGAGGACTCCCAAGGGTCTTTAGTCCACAGATAAGGAGCTAAGTCATGGAAAATGTAGAATTTGTTCCCTTTAAACAGGAGGTTTTAAACAGCAGCACTATATCAATAGTGCTATGCTATAGAAAAGGAAGAGTGACTACAGTCATCTATAGTAAGAAATTCTCAGTTGGAATATTCATACTCAATAGGTGTAACATTTTGATCAGGTTGAAGATAATGACAATTTTTTCTATCAAATTATTTATTTTCATCTCAAGGTTGATCTTTACAATTGAGTTGTGTGGATGAATAGCGCCTTGGACTGGTAGAAGATCCAAGTTCTTTCATTTTCACCAGGAACTAACAACATAACATTTGACAAATCATATTGCTCTCTGGGCCTCAGTTTCCCTATCAGTGAAAAAGCTCATGTGAGGCACCAAGGCAGAAGACTATAGACATGACAGAAAATGGAAGGGAATTTCTACTATTGAGTACCCAGGAAAAATGCAGTAATGAAATCAAAGCCTGCATTAGAAGTAGCAAGGAGCGGGCCGGCGTGGTGGCTCACACCTGTAATCCCAGCACTTTGGGAGGCTGAGAGGGGCAGATCATGAGGTCAGGAGATCGAGACCATCCTGGCTAA